>NC_134332.1:13159231-13165922 GCF_964195595.1 Calonectris borealis
TTAGGGTTAGGGTTAGGGTTAGGGTTAGGGTTAGGGTTAGGGTTAGGGTTAGGGTTAGGGTTAGGGTTAGGGTTAGGGTTAGGGTTAGGGTTAGGGTTAGGGTTAGGGTTAGGGTTAGGGTTAGGGTTAGGGTTAGGGTTAGGGTTAGGGTTAGGGTTAGGGTTAGGGTTAGGGTTAGGGTTAGGGTTAGGGTTAGGGTTAGGGTTAGGGTTAGGGTTAGGGTTAGGGTTAGGGTTAGGGTTAGGGTTAGGGTTAGGGTTAGGGTTAGGGTTAGGGTTAGGGTTAGGGTTAGGGTTAGGGTTAGGGTTAGGGTTAGGGTTAGGGTTAGGGTTAGGGTTAGGGTTAGGGTTAGGGTTAGGGTTAGGGTTAGGGTTAGGGTTAGGGTTAGGGTTAGGGTTAGGGTTAGGGTTAGGGTTAGGGTTAGGGTTAGGGTTAGGGTTAGGGTTAGGGTTAGGGTTAGGGTTAGGGTTAGGGTTAGGGTTAGGGTTAGGGTTAGGGTTAGGGTTAGGGTTAGGGTTAGGGTTAGGGTTAGGGTTAGGGTTAGGGTTAGGGTTAGGGTTAGGGTTAGGGTTAGGGTTAGGGTTAGGGTTAGGGTTAGGGTTAGGGTTAGGGTTAGGGTTAGGGTTAGGGTTAGGGTTAGGGTTAGGGTTAGGGTTAGGGTTAGGGTTAGGGTTAGGGTTAGGGTTAGGGTTAGGGTTAGGGTTAGGGTTAGGGTTAGGGTTAGGGTTAGGGTTAGGGTTAGGGTTAGGGTTAGGGTTAGGGTTAGGGTTAGGGTTAGGGTTAGGGTTAGGGTTAGGGTTAGGGTTAGGGTTAGGGTTAGGGTTAGGGTTAGGGTTAGGGTTAGGGTTAGGGTTAGGGTTAGGGTTAGGGTTAGGGTTAGGGTTAGGGTTAGGGTTAGGGTTAGGGTTAGGGTTAGGGTTAGGGTTAGGGTTAGGGTTAGGGTTAGGGTTAGGGTTAGGGTTAGGGTTAGGGTTAGGGTTAGGGTTAGGGTTAGGGTTAGGGTTAGGGTTAGGGTTAGGGTTAGGGTTAGGGTTAGGGTTAGGGTTAGGGTTAGGGTTAGGGTTAGGGTTAGGGTTAGGGTTAGGGTTAGGGTTAGGGTTAGGGTTAGGGTTAGGGTTAGGGTTAGGGTTAGGGTTAGGGTTAGGGTTAGGGTTAGGGTTAGGGTTAGGGTTAGGGTTAGGGTTAGGGTTAGGGTTAGGGTTAGGGTTAGGGTTAGGGTTAGGGTTAGGGTTAGGGTTAGGGTTAGGGTTAGGGTTAGGGTTAGGGTTAGGGTTAGGGTTAGGGTTAGGGTTAGGGTTAGGGTTAGGGTTAGGGTTAGGGTTAGGGTTAGGGTTAGGGTTAGGGTTAGGGTTAGGGTTAGGGTTAGGGTTAGGGTTAGGGTTAGGGTTAGGGTTAGGGTTAGGGTTAGGGTTAGGGTTAGGGTTAGGGTTAGGGTTAGGGTTAGGGTTAGGGTTAGGGTTAGGGTTAGGGTTAGGGTTAGGGTTAGGGTTAGGGTTAGGGTTAGGGTTAGGGTTAGGGTTAGGGTTAGGGTTAGGGTTAGGGTTAGGGTTAGGGTTAGGGTTAGGGTTAGGGTTAGGGTTAGGGTTAGGGTTAGGGTTAGGGTTAGGGTTAGGGTTAGGGTTAGGGTTAGGGTTAGGGTTAGGGTTAGGGTTAGGGTTAGGGTTAGGGTTAGGGTTAGGGTTAGGGTTAGGGTTAGGGTTAGGGTTAGGGTTAGGGTTAGGGTTAGGGTTAGGGTTAGGGTTAGGGTTAGGGTTAGGGTTAGGGTTAGGGTTAGGGTTAGGGTTAGGGTTAGGGTTAGGGTTAGGGTTAGGGTTAGGGTTAGGGTTAGGGTTAGGGTTAGGGTTAGGGTTAGGGTTAGGGTTAGGGTTAGGGTTAGGGTTAGGGTTAGGGTTAGGGTTAGGGTTAGGGTTAGGGTTAGGGTTAGGGTTAGGGTTAGGGTTAGGGTTAGGGTTAGGGTTAGGGTTAGGGTTAGGGTTAGGGTTAGGGTTAGGGTTAGGGTTAGGGTTAGGGTTAGGGTTAGGGTTAGGGTTAGGGTTAGGGTTAGGGTTAGGGTTAGGGTTAGGGTTAGGGTTAGGGTTAGGGTTAGGGTTAGGGTTAGGGTTAGGGTTAGGGTTAGGGTTAGGGTTAGGGTTAGGGTTAGGGTTAGGGTTAGGGTTAGGGTTAGGGTTAGGGTTAGGGTTAGGGTTAGGGTTAGGGTTAGGGTTAGGGTTAGGGTTAGGGTTAGGGTTAGGGTTAGGGTTAGGGTTAGGGTTAGGGTTAGGGTTAGGGTTAGGGTTAGGGTTAGGGTTAGGGTTAGGGTTAGGGTTAGGGTTAGGGTTAGGGTTAGGGTTAGGGTTAGGGTTAGGGTTAGGGTTAGGGTTAGGGTTAGGGTTAGGGTTAGGGTTAGGGTTAGGGTTAGGGTTAGGGTTAGGGTTAGGGTTAGGGTTAGGGTTAGGGTTAGGGTTAGGGTTAGGGTTAGGGTTAGGGTTAGGGTTAGGGTTAGGGTTAGGGTTAGGGTTAGGGTTAGGGTTAGGGTTAGGGTTAGGGTTAGGGTTAGGGTTAGGGTTAGGGTTAGGGTTAGGGTTAGGGTTAGGGTTAGGGTTAGGGTTAGGGTTAGGGTTAGGGTTAGGGTTAGGGTTAGGGTTAGGGTTAGGGTTAGGGTTAGGGTTAGGGTTAGGGTTAGGGTTAGGGTTAGGGTTAGGGTTAGGGTTAGGGTTAGGGTTAGGGTTAGGGTTAGGGTTAGGGTTAGGGTTAGGGTTAGGGTTAGGGTTAGGGTTAGGGTTAGGGTTAGGGTTAGGGTTAGGGTTAGGGTTAGGGTTAGGGTTAGGGTTAGGGTTAGGGTTAGGGTTAGGGTTAGGGTTAGGGTTAGGGTTAGGGTTAGGGTTAGGGTTAGGGTTAGGGTTAGGGTTAGGGTTAGGGTTAGGGTTAGGGTTAGGGTTAGGGTTAGGGTTAGGGTTAGGGTTAGGGTTAGGGTTAGGGTTAGGGTTAGGGTTAGGGTTAGGGTTAGGGTTAGGGTTAGGGTTAGGGTTAGGGTTAGGGTTAGGGTTAGGGTTAGGGTTAGGGTTAGGGTTAGGGTTAGGGTTAGGGTTAGGGTTAGGGTTAGGGTTAGGGTTAGGGTTAGGGTTAGGGTTAGGGTTAGGGTTAGGGTTAGGGTTAGGGTTAGGGTTAGGGTTAGGGTTAGGGTTAGGGTTAGGGTTAGGGTTAGGGTTAGGGTTAGGGTTAGGGTTAGGGTTAGGGTTAGGGTTAGGGTTAGGGTTAGGGTTAGGGTTAGGGTTAGGGTTAGGGTTAGGGTTAGGGTTAGGGTTAGGGTTAGGGTTAGGGTTAGGGTTAGGGTTAGGGTTAGGGTTAGGGTTAGGGTTAGGGTTAGGGTTAGGGTTAGGGTTAGGGTTAGGGTTAGGGTTAGGGTTAGGGTTAGGGTTAGGGTTAGGGTTAGGGTTAGGGTTAGGGTTAGGGTTAGGGTTAGGGTTAGGGTTAGGGTTAGGGTTAGGGTTAGGGTTAGGGTTAGGGTTAGGGTTAGGGTTAGGGTTAGGGTTAGGGTTAGGGTTAGGGTTAGGGTTAGGGTTAGGGTTAGGGTTAGGGTTAGGGTTAGGGTTAGGGTTAGGGTTAGGGTTAGGGTTAGGGTTAGGGTTAGGGTTAGGGTTAGGGTTAGGGTTAGGGTTAGGGTTAGGGTTAGGGTTAGGGTTAGGGTTAGGGTTAGGGTTAGGGTTAGGGTTAGGGTTAGGGTTAGGGTTAGGGTTAGGGTTAGGGTTAGGGTTAGGGTTAGGGTTAGGGTTAGGGTTAGGGTTAGGGTTAGGGTTAGGGTTAGGGTTAGGGTTAGGGTTAGGGTTAGGGTTAGGGTTAGGGTTAGGGTTAGGGTTAGGGTTAGGGTTAGGGTTAGGGTTAGGGTTAGGGTTAGGGTTAGGGTTAGGGTTAGGGTTAGGGTTAGGGTTAGGGTTAGGGTTAGGGTTAGGGTTAGGGTTAGGGTTAGGGTTAGGGTTAGGGTTAGGGTTAGGGTTAGGGTTAGGGTTAGGGTTAGGGTTAGGGTTAGGGTTAGGGTTAGGGTTAGGGTTAGGGTTAGGGTTAGGGTTAGGGTTAGGGTTAGGGTTAGGGTTAGGGTTAGGGTTAGGGTTAGGGTTAGGGTTAGGGTTAGGGTTAGGGTTAGGGTTAGGGTTAGGGTTAGGGTTAGGGTTAGGGTTAGGGTTAGGGTTAGGGTTAGGGTTAGGGTTAGGGTTAGGGTTAGGGTTAGGGTTAGGGTTAGGGTTAGGGTTAGGGTTAGGGTTAGGGTTAGGGTTAGGGTTAGGGTTAGGGTTAGGGTTAGGGTTAGGGTTAGGGTTAGGGTTAGGGTTAGGGTTAGGGTTAGGGTTAGGGTTAGGGTTAGGGTTAGGGTTAGGGTTAGGGTTAGGGTTAGGGTTAGGGTTAGGGTTAGGGTTAGGGTTAGGGTTAGGGTTAGGGTTAGGGTTAGGGTTAGGGTTAGGGTTAGGGTTAGGGTTAGGGTTAGGGTTAGGGTTAGGGTTAGGGTTAGGGTTAGGGTTAGGGTTAGGGTTAGGGTTAGGGTTAGGGTTAGGGTTAGGGTTAGGGTTAGGGTTAGGGTTAGGGTTAGGGTTAGGGTTAGGGTTAGGGTTAGGGTTAGGGTTAGGGTTAGGGTTAGGGTTAGGGTTAGGGTTAGGGTTAGGGTTAGGGTTAGGGTTAGGGTTAGGGTTAGGGTTAGGGTTAGGGTTAGGGTTAGGGTTAGGGTTAGGGTTAGGGTTAGGGTTAGGGTTAGGGTTAGGGTTAGGGTTAGGGTTAGGGTTAGGGTTAGGGTTAGGGTTAGGGTTAGGGTTAGGGTTAGGGTTAGGGTTAGGGTTAGGGTTAGGGTTAGGGTTAGGGTTAGGGTTAGGGTTAGGGTTAGGGTTAGGGTTAGGGTTAGGGTTAGGGTTAGGGTTAGGGTTAGGGTTAGGGTTAGGGTTAGGGTTAGGGTTAGGGTTAGGGTTAGGGTTAGGGTTAGGGTTAGGGTTAGGGTTAGGGTTAGGGTTAGGGTTAGGGTTAGGGTTAGGGTTAGGGTTAGGGTTAGGGTTAGGGTTAGGGTTAGGGTTAGGGTTAGGGTTAGGGTTAGGGTTAGGGTTAGGGTTAGGGTTAGGGTTAGGGTTAGGGTTAGGGTTAGGGTTAGGGTTAGGGTTAGGGTTAGGGTTAGGGTTAGGGTTAGGGTTAGGGTTAGGGTTAGGGTTAGGGTTAGGGTTAGGGTTAGGGTTAGGGTTAGGGTTAGGGTTAGGGTTAGGGTTAGGGTTAGGGTTAGGGTTAGGGTTAGGGTTAGGGTTAGGGTTAGGGTTAGGGTTAGGGTTAGGGTTAGGGTTAGGGTTAGGGTTAGGGTTAGGGTTAGGGTTAGGGTTAGGGTTAGGGTTAGGGTTAGGGTTAGGGTTAGGGTTAGGGTTAGGGTTAGGGTTAGGGTTAGGGTTAGGGTTAGGGTTAGGGTTAGGGTTAGGGTTAGGGTTAGGGTTAGGGTTAGGGTTAGGGTTAGGGTTAGGGTTAGGGTTAGGGTTAGGGTTAGGGTTAGGGTTAGGGTTAGGGTTAGGGTTAGGGTTAGGGTTAGGGTTAGGGTTAGGGTTAGGGTTAGGGTTAGGGTTAGGGTTAGGGTTAGGGTTAGGGTTAGGGTTAGGGTTAGGGTTAGGGTTAGGGTTAGGGTTAGGGTTAGGGTTAGGGTTAGGGTTAGGGTTAGGGTTAGGGTTAGGGTTAGGGTTAGGGTTAGGGTTAGGGTTAGGGTTAGGGTTAGGGTTAGGGTTAGGGTTAGGGTTAGGGTTAGGGTTAGGGTTAGGGTTAGGGTTAGGGTTAGGGTTAGGGTTAGGGTTAGGGTTAGGGTTAGGGTTAGGGTTAGGGTTAGGGTTAGGGTTAGGGTTAGGGTTAGGGTTAGGGTTAGGGTTAGGGTTAGGGTTAGGGTTAGGGTTAGGGTTAGGGTTAGGGTTAGGGTTAGGGTTAGGGTTAGGGTTAGGGTTAGGGTTAGGGTTAGGGTTAGGGTTAGGGTTAGGGTTAGGGTTAGGGTTAGGGTTAGGGTTAGGGTTAGGGTTAGGGTTAGGGTTAGGGTTAGGGTTAGGGTTAGGGTTAGGGTTAGGGTTAGGGTTAGGGTTAGGGTTAGGGTTAGGGTTAGGGTTAGGGTTAGGGTTAGGGTTAGGGTTAGGGTTAGGGTTAGGGTTAGGGTTAGGGTTAGGGTTAGGGTTAGGGTTAGGGTTAGGGTTAGGGTTAGGGTTAGGGTTAGGGTTAGGGTTAGGGTTAGGGTTAGGGTTAGGGTTAGGGTTAGGGTTAGGGTTAGGGTTAGGGTTAGGGTTAGGGTTAGGGTTAGGGTTAGGGTTAGGGTTAGGGTTAGGGTTAGGGTTAGGGTTAGGGTTAGGGTTAGGGTTAGGGTTAGGGTTAGGGTTAGGGTTAGGGTTAGGGTTAGGGTTAGGGTTAGGGTTAGGGTTAGGGTTAGGGTTAGGGTTAGGGTTAGGGTTAGGGTTAGGGTTAGGGTTAGGGTTAGGGTTAGGGTTAGGGTTAGGGTTAGGGTTAGGGTTAGGGTTAGGGTTAGGGTTAGGGTTAGGGTTAGGGTTAGGGTTAGGGTTAGGGTTAGGGTTAGGGTTAGGGTTAGGGTTAGGGTTAGGGTTAGGGTTAGGGTTAGGGTTAGGGTTAGGGTTAGGGTTAGGGTTAGGGTTAGGGTTAGGGTTAGGGTTAGGGTTAGGGTTAGGGTTAGGGTTAGGGTTAGGGTTAGGGTTAGGGTTAGGGTTAGGGT
>NC_134333.1:1500000-1623353 GCF_964195595.1 Calonectris borealis
GGACCACTATGGAGAGAGGTATCCAGTATCTGAGAGAACTAGGCGTGCTGGAGGTGGTTTATAGTGACCTGGACGATGTCCGAACACCCAAAGATCCAGATGACGTCCAGTGCACGCGACCCATGTGGCGGAAGTTGGTACGGAGTGCACCAGCATCGTACGCCAGTTCGTTGGCAGTACTGTGCTGGAAAGAGGAAGAAGCACCAACGGTGGATGAGGTGGTTAGCAGACTTCGGGATTTTGAAGAAACTATCTCCTCCTCCCTTGTCTCGGCTGTAGAGAAACTGTCCCGAGAGGTCCAGCAACTCAAAGACAATAGGTCCTATTCTTCACCTGTACGGACCAGTATCTCAGCCATTAGGAGTCAGCGTTTTTCTCCTCAAGAGAGAGGATATCGAAAGTACACACCACGGGGCACCCTGTGGTTTTACCTGCGTGACCACGGAGAGGACATGAGGCAGTGGGATGGAAAACCTACCTTCATCCTAGAGGCACGTGTACGTGAGTTGCAAGGAAAAACAATCACACAAGGGGGTTCTCCCAGGAAAAATGCTGCTCCAGTTTTCAGGAAAACCCTGTCTCATGACGGTCCAGTTTCCAGTGAACAGTTCCCCAGACAGAGTAGAAGGGCTGATCTTACTTTGGACTGTAATGAAGGAATTCTTGACTCACGTTTGCAAGAAGTGAGAAGCGGATACTATGACCAGAACTAGAGGGGCCCTGCCTCCGGCCAGGTGGAGGAAAGGGACAACCGGGTTTACTGGACTGTGTGGATTCGATGGCCTGGCACATCAGAGCCACAGGAGTATAAGGCTCTCGTAGACACTGGTGCACAGTGCACCCTAATGCCATCAAGCTATAAAGGGGCAGAACCCATTTGTATTTCTGGAGTGACAGGGGGATCCCAAGAGTTAACTGTGTTGGAGGCCGAAGTGAGCCTAACCGGGAACGAGTGGCAGAAGCACCCCATTGTGACTGGCCCAGAGGCTCCGTGCATCCTTGGCATAGACTACCTCAGGAGAGGGTATTTTAAGGACCCAAAAGGGTATCGGTGGGCTTTTGGTATAGCTGCCCTGGAGACGGAGGAAATTAAACAGCTGTCCACCTTGCCAGGTCTCTCAGAGGACCCTTCTGTTGTGGGGTTGTTGAGGGTTGAAGAACAACAGGTACCAATCGCTACCACAACAGTGCATCGGCGACAATACCGCACCAACCGAGATTCCCTGATCCCCATCCATGAGCTGATTCGTCAACTGGAGAGCCAAGGAGTGATCAGCAAGACTCGCTCACCCTTCAACAGTCCCATATGGCCAGTGCGAAAGTCTAATGGAGAGTGGAGACTAACAGTAGACTACCGTGGCCTGAACGAAGTCACGCCGCCACTGAGTGCTGCCGTGCCGGACATGCTAGAACTTCAATACGAACTGGAGTCGAAGGCAGCCAAGTGGTACGCCACCATTGACATTGCTAATGCCTTCTTCTCCATCCCTTTGGCAGCAGAGTGCAGGCCACAGTTTGCTTTCACTTGGAGGGGCGTCCAGTACACCTGGAACCGACTGCCCCAGGGGTGGAAACACAGCCCTACCATTTGCCATGGACTGATCCACACCGCACTGGAACAGGGTGAGGCTCCAGAACACCTGCAATACATTGATGACATCATCGTGTGGGGCAACACAGCAGAAGAAGTTTTTGAGAAAGGGGAGAGAATAATTCAAATCCTTCTGAAAGCCGGTTTTGCCATAAAACAAAGTAAGGTCAAGGGACCTGCACAGGAGATCCAGTTTTTAGGAATAAAATGGCAAGATGGACGTCGTCAGATCCCAATGGATGTGATCAACAAAATAACAGCCATGTCCCCACCAACTAGCAAAAGGGAAACACAAGCTTTCTTAGGCGTTGTGGGTTTTTGGAGAATGCATATTCCAAATTACAGTCAGATCGTAAGCCCCCTCTATCAAGTGACCAGGAAGAAGAACGACTTCAGATGGGGCCCTGAGCAACGACAAGCCTTTGAACAAATTAAACAGGAGATAGTTCATGCAGTAGCCCTTGGGCCAGTCCGGGCAGGACAAGATGTGAAGAATGTGCTCTACACCGCAGCCGGGGAGAATGGCCCTACCTGGAGCCTCTGGCAGAAAGCACCAGGGGAGACTCAAGGTCGACCCTTAGGGTTCTGGAGTCGGGGATACAGAGGATCCGAGGCCCGCTACACTCCAACTGAGAAGGAGATATTGGCAGCATATGAAGGGGTTCGAGCTGCTTCGGAAGTGGTTGGCACTGAAGCACAGCTCCTCCTGGCACCCCGACTGCCGGTGCTGGGCTGGATGTTCAAAGGGAGGGTCCCCTCCACACATCATGCAACCGATGCTACGTGGAGTAAGTGGGTCGCACTGATCACACAACGGGCCCGAATAGGAAACCCCAGTCGCCCAGGAATCTTGGAGGTGATCACGAACTGGCCAGAAGGCAAAGATTTTGGCATATCCACAGAGGAGGAGGTGATACGTGCTGAAGAAGCCCCACTGTATAATAAACTACCAGAAAACGAGAAGCAATATGCCCTGTTCACTGATGGGTCCTGTCGCCTTGTGGGAAAACATCGGAGATGGAAAGCTGCTGTATGGAGTCCTATACGCCAAGTTGCAGAAACTGCTGAAGGAGAAGGTGAATCGAGCCAGTTTGCAGAGGTGAAAGCCATCCAGCTGGCCTTGGACATTGCTGAACGAGAAAAATGGCCAGTACTTTATCTCTATACTGACTCATGGATGGTGGCAAATGCCCTGTGGGGGTGGTTGCAGCAATGGAAGCAGAACAACTGGCAGCGCAGAGGTAAACCCATCTGGGCTGCCGCATTGTGGCAAGATATTGCTGCCCGGGTAGAGAACCTGGTTGTAAAAGTACGTCACGTAGATGCTCACGTACCCAAGAGTCGGGCCAGTGAAGAACACCAAAACAACCAGCAGGTGGATCAAGCTGCTAAGATTGAAGCGGCTCAGGTGGATCTGGACTGGCAACATAAAGGTGAATTATTTATAGCTCGGTGGGCCCATGATGCCTCAGGCCATCAAGGAAGAGATGCAACATATAGATGGGCTCGTGATCGAGGGGTGGACTTAACCATGGACGCTATTGCACAGGTTATCCATGAATGTGAAACGTGCGCTGCAATCAAACAAGCCAAGCGAGTAAAGCCTCTTTGGTATGGAGAACGATGGTTGAAATACAAATATGGGGAGGCCTGGCAGATTGATTATATCACACTCCCACAAACCCGGCACGGCAAACGCTATGTGCTCACCATGGTGGAAGCAACCACCGGCTGGCTAGAAACATACCCTGTGCCTCATGCCACTGCCCGGAACACCATCCTGGGCCTTGAAAAGCAAGTCCTATGGCGACATGGCACCCCAGAAAGAATTGAGTCAGACAACGGGACTCATTTCCGAAACACCCTCATAGACACCTGGGCCAAAGAGCATGGCATTGAGTGGGTCTATCACATCCCCTACCATGCACCAGCCTCCGGGAAAATCGAACGATACAACGGGCTGCTAAAGACAACACTGAGGGCAATGGGTGGTGGGACATTCAAGCATTGGGATACACATTTAGCAAAAGCCACCTGGTTAGTCAACACTAGGGGGTCTGTTAATCGAGCTGGCCCTGCCCAGTCAAGACTTTTACGTACTGTAGATGGAGATAAAGTCCCTGTCGTGCACATAAGAAATATCCTTGGGAAGACAGTCTGGGTTACTCCTGCCTCTGGCAAGGGAAAACCCATGCGTGGGATTGCTTTTGCTCAAGGACCTGGGTACACTTGGTGGGTGATGCGAAAGGATGGGCAAGTCCGGTGTGTACCTCAAGGGGATTTGATTTTGGGTGAAAATAGCCAATGAACTGAATTTTATGATGTCAATTGTTATATGATATTGTATATCATTATTTCTATGGTTGCTATCAATGGTGTAGCAGTGAAAATCACCCAGATTAATGAAGAATGAACTAACTCCGATGAAACCGAGCAAAGTGCAACGATGATAGAACTGAACGAGTACAGCAGTACCGAAATGAGAACTGGCTTCAGGATGCAACAGCCCAACACCACACACCATCCTTCTGGCCCTGAAAGACTGTTATGACAGATGGAGCCCAAAGTTGTGGACTAAAAGAACTCAATGGACATTTATATATATTTATGTGTATATATGTATGTATATGTATTATATGTATATATGTATGTATATGTATTATATATGTATATATATAAAAAGATAGTGGTGATTAATTGAAAGGTATCGAAAAAAATGTGAGACCTAAGCATAACGTAAATGGTATGGAATAAGGGGTGGATACTGTCTTAGTTTCGGCAGGGATAGGGTTAAATTTCTTCCTAGTGCTGTGTTTTGGATTTAGTATGAGGAGAATGTTGATAACACACCGATGTTTTCAGTTGTTGCTAAGTGCCCTCCTAGTCCAAGGACAGCTCCCGTGCCTACTGACTGAGCTAGGTACACAAGATGGGAGGGAACATAATCAGGACAGCCAGCCCAGCTGGCCAATGGGGTATTCCATACCATGTGACGTCATGCTCAGTATATGAATGGTAGGCGTGATCCAGGAAGTACCGATCGCTACTTGGTTATCGGTCAGCGCGGGTGGTGAGCAATTGCATTGTGCATCACTCATTTTGTATATTCTATCATTATTTATTATCATTATTCTCCCTTTTCTGTTCTATTAAACTGTCTTTATCTCAACCCACGAGTTTTTCTCACTCTTACCCCTCCGATTCTCTCCCCGTCCCATTGGGGGGCGGGGGGAGTGAGTGAGCGGCTGCGTGGTATTTGGCTGCCTGCCAGGTTAAACCACGACACTGACCTTGGTGTTCGCAGGAATGTTTCTCACGCTTTATTTTTTCCTCACTCCTCGCTGCTGTGCAGCATTTTGCCCTTTCTGAAATATGTTTTCAGAGAGGTGCCATCAGCTTTAGTGATTGGCTCAACTTTGGTCTGAGGTGGTTCTGTTGTCAAGCTGGCTGGAATTGTCTGTGTCTAGCATGAGGGCAACCCTTGGTCTCTTCTCACAGAGGCCACCCTGCTGAACATCAGCTCTGTGCTGAACACCACTTTCATTTCCTACTCTGGTTGTATCACCCAAGTCTTTTGTTTTCTGTTAGCTTAACCTTTCTCACCATGATGGTCTGGCATGACCTAAAGGGTTACCCAGCCTGTTTTCCATGAACTTCTCCAACGTGAGTTCTTCCCACAGGCTACAGTTCTTCCATGAACTGCTCCAGTATGGGTCATTTCCATGGGATGCAGTCCTTCAGGAATAGACTGCTCCAGCGTGGGTTCCCCATGGGGTCACAAGTCCTGCCAGCAAACCTGTAAACTGGAGGAGGAAGGAAGTGGGTTCCACCACTGTTCGAAAAATATAACTACTATGGCTTTTGTGGACGAACTTGGTACTGTTGAGTGGATCCTGGGAGGGAATGCAGAAAAATGTTGAAATTTTGGAGGACTTTTCTGAACTAACTGGCCTCAAGACACAAGGGGAGAAATGCCATGGCTTTTACATCCAGCCAACAAAAGATTCATATACCATCAATGACTGTCCTCCATGGATGATTAACAGCACACCCCTCAATATGATTGAACTGGGTAGTTCTGAGAAATATCTGGTTTATGTATTGACCCACGGACTGGAATATCAAAACCAGAACTACTGAAGAAGGTGGAGGGATGGTTACAACAGATTGGAAAGGCAGCATTGAAGCTGTTTCAGAAGGTTGACATCTTGAAAGGATATACTATTCCATGATCTACCTAGCGGATGAAGCTGGTGTAAAAGTCATGTACCTGGAAACCCTTGATTTGGCAATTTGAACTGCCGTCAAGGAATGGTTACATCTACCAGCAAGTACTTGTGATGCCATCCTGTATTCCAGCACTCGGGATGGTGGATTGGGTATTACCAAGCTCTTGGGGTTATACCTAGTGTTCAAGCACGA
Organism: Calonectris borealis; assembly: GCF_964195595.1. Classification (NCBI taxonomy): domain Eukaryota; kingdom Metazoa; phylum Chordata; class Aves; order Procellariiformes; family Procellariidae; genus Calonectris; species Calonectris borealis. Next base: position 1,506,014 of record NC_134333.1, read on the forward strand.
AGACTACACAGAATTGCGCAGTCTTTGGATAAGGCAATAAGAGCAGTAGTTTGACAAGAGGGCATTGAGAAAGAATTTGAAAGGCTGTGGATTGCAGCGGGAGGATAAAATCCCATCTATTTGGGACCTGAGGGTGGTTATAGTAATACCAGAATTAAGTGGGGAGGAACTAGTCTTGGAAAGGGAAGTACCCACTCCAAAAATCATCTTTCCAAGACCCTGTAACTGGAGGAAACAGGAATTTATCAACTGGACTAAGCTGCTGTCCCAGGGCCATGGAATTTCCAACTTTGAGAGGGATAAAATCAGTAACAACTGGATTGAATATTATAGGGGCATTCCCCACAGAAAGCTCCTCACCGTGTTACAGCTGAGAGCTAATGTCTACCCCACAAGAGAATATCTAGCAAGAGGCAGACAAGAGACTCAAATCATGTTGGCATTGTCAAGCAGATAATGAGACCTGTTCACATATTATTGGATACCGCCCTGCAGTACAGGATGCTAGGAACAAAAGACGTAACAAACTTTGTGAACTATTGACCAATGAGGCAAAAAAGAAAGAATGGGTAGTATTCCAAGAACCGCTGCTGAAGGATGAACAAAATGAATTATTCAAACCGGACTTCGTGTTCTTTAAAGGAGATCAAGCCCTTGTAAAAGACATCACAGTTAGATACGAGAGTAAACCAACATCTTCGGCGGACACAGCAGCAGCAGAAGTAAGGAAATACCAGCATCTTAGAGATCAAGTTCAGGAAGTGACTAATGCTACTACTATCAAATTTATAGGATTTCCATTAGGAGCACGTGGAAAGCGGTATCAAGGCAGTTATGAATTGTTAGCAGAACTAGGATTCTCCAGTTCCCGACAGGAAAAGGTCGCTCATCGATTACCAAATCAGGCATTATTTACTTCAGTGGACATTGTACGTATCTTTGCTAGTCAAGCAAGGACTGTTTTAATGACTGTTTTAATGAATTAATGATTGTAATTGTATGAATTAATGAATTGTAAATAAACTGATTCTTTTTTTCTATCTATCTAAGAATCATGGTAGAGTGGAGCTAACTTGTCTCACGACGGTCTTAACGGTTCAGACTTGGAATCATGATGCATCACCTATCTTGCCAAAAGACATCAGTTGCCGGCCTTTACTTAGGTGGACAGGTCACCTTTACTTAACCTGGAAGAGGAACATGTATAATTTATATATATGTTCGATAAGTACATCATGGGCTCCTCTCTGCACAGGTCCACAGGTCTTGCCAGGAGGCTGCTCCAGCGTGGGCTTCCCACGGGGTCACAGCCTCCTTCAGGTGCATCCATCTGCTCCAGCATGGGGTCCTCCATGGGCTGCAGGTGGATATCTGCTCCGTTAACCTCCATGTGCTGCAGGGGGACAGCCTACCTCACCACAGGCTGCAGGGGAATCTCTGCTCTGGTGCCTGGAGCACCTCCTCCCACTCCTTCCCTGACCTTGGTGTCTGCAGAGTTGTTTCTCTCACATATTCTCACTCCTCTCTCCAGCTGCAATTGCTGTTGTGCAGCAACTTTTTTCTCCTTCTTAAATATGTTATCACAGAGGCGCTACCACCATTGCTGATGGGCTCGGCCTTGGCCAGTGGCGGGTCCATCTTGGAGCCGGCTGGCATTGGCTCTATCGGACATGGGGGAAGCTTCTAGCAGCTTCTCGCAGAAGCCACCCCTGTAGCCCCCCTGCTACCAAAACCTTGCCATACAGACCCAATACAATGGAATCAATCAGCAGTAAATAATAGCAGCAAGCAGTCATGTAGCAGCAATCAATATAACAGCAACAACCAATAACTGCAACAGCCGAGCAGGTATATACTATGACAGGTTACTACAAACTTACCGTTAGTGAAGCAACTTACCAACAATAGAACAACAGATACGACACATTACTTATATGGATATATATCGGTATCAAGTGAAGCAGACAGATCTCAGAAGGGGCCAAACTGTCCCAAACGGAAGGACAAACCGATCCCAGAAGGGGACCAACCATCCCAGAGGTGGGAGGACAAACTGAATCAATCCCAAAACTGGGCCCAAAGTGAGACCAATAAAACAACAGAGTCTCACTTCAAAGATGACCCATGTCAGAGTCTGGTGTCGGCCAGGTGTCCCCGGTGAGAGTCCAAGATCTCGTAGAAAGGTCATGTGGAGAATTCAACCTGTTTAGGAAAGAAGTACGTGCAGCACTTCTCAGTGAGTTCTTAGTGAGAGGGGCTCCATTTTGGATAAAAATTAAGTCCTTTTTATATCATAGAGACATAAGAGAGCATAGGACACCTTCACTTAGAGCAGCCAATAGACGCTGTCGATTTCTGGTTTTCACCTGTAGCAGTCAATAGAATCATAGAATCATAGAATCATACAGGTTGGAAAAGACCTCTAAGATCATCGTGTCCAACCGTCAACCCAACACCACCATGCCCACTAAACCATGTCCCTAAGGGCCTCATCTACACGTCTTTTAAATACTTCCAGGGGTGGTGACTCCACCACTTCCCTGGGCAGCCTGTTCCAAGGCCTGACCACTCTTTCAGTAAAGAAATTTCTCCTAATGTCCAATCTAAACCTCCCTTGGCGCAACTTGAGGCCATTTCCTCTTGTCCTATTGCTAGTTACTTGGCAGAAGAGACCAACACCCACCTCACTGCAACCTCCTTTCAGGTAGTTGTAGAGCGCGATGAGGTCTCCCCTCAGCCTCCTCTTCTCCAGGCTAAACAACCCCAGTTCCCTCAGCTGCTCCTCATAAGACTTGTGCTCCAGGCCAAGTGGAGGTGATGTTTTCTGTTCTTGCAGACCAGTTTTATTTTCCCAGACTGTTTCCACTTTTTCAGACAGTAAGTTGTTGTTACCGTTTCTTGGTTTTTGCGCTTACCGATTTTATCTCAGGATGTCTCCGGTTTCTTGGTACCCAGCTGTACTTCGAAGAGGCCAGCTGCAGTTCCAAGGATGTTTCTGCTTCCCAGGCCTAGTTCCCAGGCTCACAGTTCCAGGCTGGTAGGCATTTTCTTTTGGTCAGTGATTTTACCCTTCTAACCAGGTTGCCTTTCCGGCTGCTTACATCCCTCCATTCCTCAGTCTACAACCACTTATGGATCGCTAGGAGTGAGACTACACCATATCTGATACATCTCCCTTGCTTTCTGATGTGTGAGGTGGAGGAGACTCATGTCTGATCAGGTCCAATGTTCTGACTTCTGGGAGGATTTGTCTGTTGGCACACAAGTATACAGAACCAGCCTGGATGAAAGAGACACACAGAGTGATTTGATATGAGATATCGTAAAGGAAATAAGTTTTGTAATATTGGTGTCTCCGTGTGAGTTACACCTCTACACTTCAAATATACTCGCTGGAGAGCAAGAAAATGAAAGGACGTGAGGGAGACTTTCAGGTCCCCATAGCAAGAACACCTATATTTGATCAGCTGAATCATTTCTTTGGCTCCACTGATGGTTCTGACCGTTGGAGACCTGACTCACCAATAAATACCAGGATTTGGGTGCCCAGACGTAGGTCTGTTAATCTCTCCTCAGGTCAGCTGTGAGGATCCCACCCAAGAACATCCGCAGAAGGTCAGACTGAAGCCTTGCCTTGCTCGGTAACTTGATTCTTTAGATAACCATGAGCGAGCGTGTCAGCAAGACTATAGGAATAAGTCAACATATTTTGCTAGGGCGATGGAATATTTTACTAGGCTCCAGAAACTTGTGCAGGGGTATATGCTGTTGTTCTTAGACACCATTTAATTTAATTTAATTTAATTAATTTTATTTAATTAATTTCATTCCTGTGACTGTGTAACTGGACCTGCAGGGATAATAATGAAGATTTAAATGCCCAATTTACATCTTCATTTGGATACCTAGAGTTAAGTATCCTCATCTTCACCTGATTCTTGCCCGTGCTGACTACACTGAATCATGCTGTCCCCTGTAATGAGGAGTTCTTCACTGACTATAATGTAACTGCAGGTATTTTGAACACATGAAGACACCTACACTGGGGTGTCTTCACCAGCAAATGGAAGCTAAGCATTGGGTTTTTTAACTAAAAGAACTAGAAAAGAAAAATGTGTTTTGTCTTATTCCCCCATTCTGGTGAAAATAGGTTCTTTCCTACAAATTCTTCTGGGGTTTGTTTTTCCCAGAAAGAAATGGATTTTCTGTAGTGCTGTCAAATAACACTCCTTTTCATCCTTGGAGCCAGGTCCCCTGAATATCCACAGAATAGAATTGACTGTTGATTACTTGTCTTCATCTTCACTCTGGAGTGAAACAAAAGCATGTTTATAGAGTAGATCCCTTTCAAGAGGCAACATGAATAAATTGGAACGGGTTCTGTTCTTTCTATGCAGTCATCCAACACTACCTAGGTAAGCTCTGCAGTGTCAAAGACCTGCAGTGGCTCTCGAGAAATAGCCCTGGTGCTACAATGCAGACCCTCAGATCCATACTTTAGAAGTTTGGGGGTTTGTTGGTTGGTTGGTTTTCTATGGTGGTTGGGTTTGGTTTTGTGTTGTTGGGTGGAGGTTTTGGGGGTGTTTTGGGTTTTTTTTGTGGGTTTTTTGCGACTAAGCATAGCCCTCATAATAGTTCAGAATTTTTGAACAGGGAAAAAAAAAAGGCCTACACAGGCACACACATAAATGTAGGGCCACAGACACACTATGTGGTACTCAGAATAGATGCTCAAACAAGTGCTACACAGTTGGACACATCAATCTTTACTCTGAGAAGAGACGGTGTCCCACCGTGCATGTCTTAGCGGGTGGGTCATTCCTTCCTGGGAACTGTTTTGTCAGTTTGAAGAAGGTATTAGCTTTGTTACAGTGAGAGCCCATTTAGTACAATAGGAGTAGGTGGGTGGGTCAAAACAGTGTGCGCTCTGCTACTCGAGAGGAGATGCCACTGTACAAAGTGAATGTGCAAAGGGTTCGTACAAAGTGAAACAGTTCATGTCCATCTAAGCTGTTCCATAAGCTGAAATAATACAGTTAGAGAGGATAATTTAGAGATTCTCTTCTGAATCACACCCTACCCAAAGCAAACCAGTAAGGTAGTGTGATTTTACCCCAGCCAGTAACTAAGCACCATGCAGCCGCTCGCTCACTCTCCCCCGGTGGGATGGGGGAGAGAATCGGAAGGGTAAAAGTGAGAAAACTCATGGGTTGAGATAAAGACAGTTTAATAGATAAAGCAAAAGATGCGCATGCAAGCAAAGCAAAACAAGGAATTCATTCACTGCTTCCCATGGGCAGGCAGGTGTTCAGCCATCTCCAGGAAAGCAGGGCTCCATCACGCATAACGGTTACTAGGGAACGCCATCACTCCGAATGTCCCCCTTCCTTCTTCCCCCAGCTTTATATGCTGAGCATGAGGTCATATGGTATGGAATACCCCATTGGTCAGTTGGGTTACCTGTCCTGACTGTGCTCCCTCCCAGTTTATTGTGCACCTGGCCGAGCATGGGAAGCTGAGAAGTCCTTGACTAGCGTAAGCGCTACTCGGCAACAACTAAAACATTAGTGTGTTATCAACATTCTTCTCATACTAAATCCAAAACACAGCACTATAGCAGCTGCTAGGAAGAAAATTAGCTTTATCCCAGCCAAAACCAAGACAGGTAGATACTGTCACTGCCTGTGCTGGGAGAAGTCCACCACAGTAGCTTATCTTTAGTCATCCATTTTCAGGGAAAAGAACATGACCAAGCATCTTTCCTATTTACAAAGACAGAAATGAGGCTGAGGCAACACTGGGAAAAGTGAGTGCAACAGAGGTGTTGGAGCTGAAGTTTCTCCACTTCTTCAGCCGTATAAACACAACCTGATTTCCTGCACAACAAGAAAAGGATTGTTACTAACCATTCTTATCCACAAGATAGGAATCTGGATTGCACTAGGAGAATGAGTCAGGTGACAAAATGTAGGTATCTAGGGCCACTGGACTTGCCTTGGGATAGCCAAGTGGGCCTCTACGTGTCACTCCAGAAGAACAAAAGTCCTCTTTCTGCTCCTTCTGGCCCGGCCCCATTGGGTTGTCTTCAGGTATCCTGAGACCTCTCTGTGGGAAACCAAAACCTCACGTAGAACCTAGATAGCTGTCTCTGAAGTAGAAATGTACCTGCCAGTCAGCAAACCATGCCTGGAACTCAGATGGCTCTATTGGCTGGACCTCCAATGACTATTGGGAAATGTGCTTATAGATGCCTTAATGTAGATTTCTTCTTTCTGAAGTAAATCCTGCCCTTGAAGTTCTAATCTGATGAATTCCACCCTTTCTGAACTTCAAACAATGCTGTAGGTCCCCAAATGCAGTTTAAACATTGTGCCTGTCAAAGGCATCAGTGTAGGTCCTAAGAAACGAGCATTGGGTCCAAAACAACACCAGAGAATGAACACAGAAAATGGAAAATACAACTTCCCTGGTTGTCCCCCAACAATCAACAAGTGGCATTTCAGCATAAAGCAGGCAGTTTCTAATTATTTTGTGTGATATACAGTCTGCCTTCATCATCTGAAGTGCACACTGCTGAGACAGGTTCAACACCTCGTTCACCAGGCCTCCAGCCTGTCCTCGGGAGGGGGCTTATTTTGTCCCAGGCGCAGGACTTTGCAAATGACTAGCTATACTGAAATTACAACAGGCTCTCGTATTATGTGAACACTGTAAGAAAGACTTTTGGTGGATTTCAGCTAGATCCACTAAATTCACTCAAAATACACTCAAGTCCAAGCTGCCTGTGTAGGCTCTCTCAAAAGTCAGTCTGCTGAGAACATCAACTGGAGTCTTGTGCACTTTTCTAGAAAGGTCAGAACATGCAAGGCTTGGAGAAGAAAGCTACTTTAGTCCCTCCCTGAAATAAGTACTGATACCCAAAAGTGAAATGTTATGAATGCTTTAATAATAAAAGCAAGAAACGAGCAATAAACTTCAGAAGGAAATACTACTTCACTCCACCAAAAGATTTTTTTTTTAATAATCCATACATTTTTAACTGTAAGAAATGTTGCTATTTACCTCTTTCCCATCTGTCTATTGTTTTGCTCGTGATTATATTTTTGGTTTGTTTAGCTGACAATGGTTCTTAGCATTCTTTTGGCTATAAATAGTATATGAATTTTAAATGAGCAGTTCGAACAATTAATTTGACATTTCTAGAAAAAATTATCCCTCTATTCCAGCTGAATCCATTGTTCACATTTGAAATTTCTTTGTTATAACTTCCCATGTTCCCATCATGGAAGTGTTGAAAAATGGTGTTAACTTTAGAGAAAAAAAGCCATCCCAAGCAAATGCTCCTATCCGTAGCTCTACCTCATTAACTCTGTAATTCCTGAACCAGTCAATCAAGTCAATACCCAGTTGTCCTGTCCATCTGCTATCTGGCAAGCCAATGACATCCTCTTCTGCATGTGCATTCAGTTTTTCATAATTTATTTCTGTTCATTCCATTGTTTAAACATTCCTTAGTCTAATTGTCCCTGAAAATTTCTATCACCTGTCCATCTCTCCACTGAGCCAGCTCTTTTCAGGGTTCATGTCCTGACGAAACTGGAGTTCAGTGGGACCAGAGTAAAAGACAGGACTTTTTTTTAATTAAGATTTTTTCTTTCATTAAAAAAGGCCTTGAAATTCTTTTGCAATGGTGGTGAATATTCCTCCTGTTTCTGTGCATAGTTAGTACAACAGGTAAAGGCAGTGCTAATTAGAGCAGACAAAGGCTTTGCAAATAAAGCCTTTGACACTGCTGTGGGCTGCAGTGACAAGAGAATAGACTGTAATGAGAACTGTCTTACTCCCAGAGCATGAATCAAAGTTTGACTCTGGCCACTCGTTGCTTGATCACAAAGATATTTTTCCTCTCTCTGCCCGATTCCCACCAGGATATAAGCCGGACTAATTTCCTTTCAAAATGTCTTAATTTCCATTCTTCTTGTCATATATAATTAAAACAAATGACAAATAGAAATTGTGCTGTACGTATTCATTGAAACACATCTGAGAGCTCCCTAATTAGCTACACAATGCTTACAACTCTCCGGGGAGCGGCAGAAAACCGAACGCAGAGCTCATTGTGGCTGTCAGCATTTTAACGAGCCCCTTGAGGAATGTGGTGCTACCTCCCCATCACTTTGTAGCTGTGGCAAAATCTGGCAAGGTGCCTTGAAGAAATGACAGGCAGAAGCAGAAAGAAAAGTTACTTGGAGTTTTAATGGAGCCCAGTGTGAGATGCGAGACCAGAAACCTACTTGGACAATGTGTTCCCACCGGGGCTCATTAGAGCAGAAACTCACAGACTTTGATTACAGGCAGCACAGAAAGCCATAGACTTCTCCTGTATCAAACTTCCCTTACAGAAGTCAAACAGCAAACCCCAGGTACCGGGAAGGTGGTCCTTTCAGTCAGCGATCCCCACACACGGCATGTGGAAAGGAAATGCCATGGACCCACCTCTCCAAACCTGCTCTTCCAAGGCATGGCAGATGCACAGGTCCTGCTCTCCCTGCTTCAGTTATAGTGATCAGCCAAGACACTGTGACTGCAACACACACTGCTGACACATTCATGAACCACAAGTCTGCTGACAGGCTCCATCCTAACTCACAGCTCCCTCCTTCCACCCTGATTTGGGTCATCTCTGGATTCAAACACCTTCAAGCTTAAATGTTGCACCTCAGCCCCCACCCTCTGTTACATTAGGCCTTGAGCACCTCCTTCTCTGCTCCATGAGATCAAAACCATGAGCTTAAAGGCTTCTCTTGATGTCCATGTATCCCACTACCTCTTGCCAGCTCTGATAATGCTCCAAATAAGGAACTACAATAGCCTACCTTGTGACTGATGTAAGAACAAATTCCAGCAATGTTCACTATCTCCTTCTTACAGTGGAGGTAAAAAACCAGACTGAACAAAGGACCCTTTGGCACTGCCGCTCTGCTTCCCAAGTTCTGCTCCTTGCCACTCAGGGAGTACACTCACCCATGATGCCCTCTCACCATCGCTGAATCAGCATTTGTTTACTCTTTTGGAGTGAAACCTCAAGTCTACCTCGTAACAAAAGCAGAATATGGGCTTGGAAACAGTTTGAGATGCCCTGGAGTACCCCACCTGGCATCCAGCAGCCTATTCAGAAGAGTGTGGTTTTCGTGTAGTTTCTACATCATATTTAGTGGCCTGATGAGAATGTCCAGGTACCCCAGGGCACCTCAAATGTTTGGACAGGTGAACTGAGCTCTGTACAGCTGTATTAGGCAACTCAAAGATGGGTATAAGGATTTGCATGAATTCCAGAAGCTAAACAGAGTTCATTCCATCCTGGCTGCCGGAATGGTCACAACTAGACCACAAGAACTGGCCTAAGGATTTTCTTTTCAATCTATAGTACAGCAAAGATGATACATAAGTCTGAAGTAGGCATGTTGACTCTAGCTACAGTCCTGGAGCGAGAGGAACACCTCCAGAAGACAGCTCTTTCCACAGCTCCTTGAGACATCCCTTGCCACTACACTCATCAGGCACGCTTTTCTCTGCTACATGTCTAGATTTGCAGCATTGTTATTTTTTAGCTGCACTGTGGCTGACCTTTACTTGTCACATTCCAGAGTCCCTCTAGATTGCATGGGGTGCAACCAGGGCGTGAATCACGTAAGTTTTCACTCCATTCCTGAATTCCAAGTTCCGACTGTCCACAATGAGGCAAACGTCATTCACTCCTCGGCTCCCATAAATCCACAAATTCCCTCTGTGTTGTGGTGGGACGCTCCAGCCTGTTTGTTCCAGGGACTATAACCGCAGACAACAGGAACAAAACCGCATCATTTGGCTCCCTCTACAGTTCTCCATCAGTACCGTAGACAGTCTTGCAAATCCAGACACCGCTGTTCACATTTACACATATCATAATTGTTAAAAGTTTCCCACATTTTCCTTTTTCTTCCTTTTACAGCTAATGTAGCAATAGAAGTTCTTCTTGCGCCCTTGACATCCCTTGCAAAGCTGAACTTGAGGTGAGCGCTGGCTTTCCTAACACTGTTCCTACGTGCCCTGGCAATGTTTCTAAATCTTATTTGTAGCCTGTTCCTGCTGGCCACATCCATTTTCCCAAACTCTGCTAGCCGCCAAAATTGAGATGCCCCACCCAAATTGCCTGCTGGGAGTAGACTTTGGCTCATGCTAAATTCTGACTTGTTCCTGAGGGTTTCCCTGGGCTGCTTACCAGACTGCTGACAGTTTAGGAGGGCAGACCCTTGTGTTCCAGCGCATGGGAGTGTGGAGTTACCACTGCAGCAGCAACTTCTGAGGTGAATTTTTTTCACCCTGGTCCTAGGGCCATCATTAAGACATTGCCTTAATTATGTCTATTTACACAAGTGCAAGTATGGGTCTTAAACATGCAGTGGGAAAGACAGGAAAGCAAGAGAAAAAGCAAAGAATTCAGGCAGTACTCATTTGGCCTACAGCTACCAGCACTCCAGAAGGGCACATTTCCTCTAGATCATATGTCATAGCTGCCAGCCCCGTGCAGATGTCTTCAATACCCTAAAATATTGTTCAAGACCTGTGTTTAGGGACTAAAATGGCACTCTAGGTACGCCTAATGTGGTGTGGGTGCCTAAACTCCCCTTCTAGTCATGGGAGAGCTTCCAAACACAGTCACTGCAGCTGAGAGTTGTTCAGCACTGCCCAAGCAGACAACGTCTGGCTGGATGAACTGTTCTCTGAACTCAGCCATGGCAGTGACTAAATCCCCACGGACAACACTGTGAATTCAGATTCCGTGGCTGCCATTGTTGTCCGAAAAGCGGATTCGTGCCCGGCGTGCAAGTAACCAATTCCACACGCTCAGGAGAGATATTGTTTTATTCAGGCCTGGGTGCTCGGTGGACTTGCCACAAATCAAGCACACCTGGTCTAGTCACCTTTCTGTTTATATCCATGCTTCTCATACATATTTTAAGATTCTCTTTTACATATTCATTAAATTTCCAAGAACTAATTATAATATTACATCATCTTAAACACATGCGCACTAAAGCCTTTAGGGTTTTCTTGAGGGTCTCGGGTGGTCTCTGGTGGTCGTTAGGGTAGTGAACTCTTCATGAACTTATTTCCTCTTTACCTTATAGGGTCGCAATTTGTCCCTGAGCCATGCTTGGACCACGTTTGTTTATAGTTTCCAAGGTTATTCTTCACTAGAGCCTAACGATGCTTCCAGGATACACAATTTAGACTAGTTACAATTCTACACACCTGCAAACACAACAGCTGCTAGTTACCTAATTTCTAAGCAACAAGTCTTCATTGTTTAGAATTACAGAAGCGAACAGTAAAATTACAGAAGCAAGCAGTATGGAACAGTAGATACTGTACCTACTACATCAATTCCCCCCTTTGAGACTTACGATGTTGAGCATCATGAGTCTCACACCATTTACTTGTAAGCATTTGGTCTACAAAAAGACATACATTAAATCATACAACAAATAATTATAACTAAGATGACGATCAGTATTGCAAATAAGAACAATTGTCTGTGCCAATTTAAATTTGGAATTTCTATCTTATTTTGGCAATAGAAATTAGGATTCAGCTTTACTGATCGTCATAATTAATATCAACAGGCTTTATATTTTCTACTCCTAAACCTACAATTTCTTAATTAATTTGATTTCTTTTCTAACAATAAATATTTTAAATATCACAAATAATTTAACAACATCTCTGATAACTCATCAAGTACGCCTTAAAGTTAATTTCAATGGTCCCTTAGGTAGAGATGTCCACAGTTTAGGATATTTTTTTTTTTTATTCTGGTGTAACATTTTTTCTCCTATTACATGCATTGGTTTAAATCTTCCTGTTCGATTGACATCATAAGGTTTACCATACAAAATTTCAAATGAACTTACTTTTTCTCTAACTCTCGGGGTCACCCTAATTCTTAACAAGGCAAATGGTAAAGCTTCAATCTATTTCCACTGGGCTTCTGGATATATTTTAGGAATTTGTTTCTTTAATATTTGGTTCTTCACATTTTTAATAACCTCCGCTACAAAATGTGGGCCTCTATCAGAGGATATTCCTAAAGGGACTCCAAACCTTGGAATTATTTCTTTCAACAAATGTTTCACAACCTCTTTTGCATTGTTGGTTCGACACGGGAAAGCTTCCAGCCATCCGGAGAAGGTATCTACCAATACTAATAGATATCGGTATTGGTTACACCGCGGTAACTCTGAAAAATCTATTTGCCAATATTCACTGGGAGTTACGCTTTTCTTTACCTCTCCAGGAGCGGGTTGGATTTGTATTTTCGGATTGTTCCTAAGACAAATCTCACATTTATTACTCACACTTTTAGCAATCAATAATAAATAAACTTGGGCTTGCCAGGCATTAGCTTCAGGAAAATGAACTTGGATTCTTCCTTTTTTAAAGTTAATTTGTGCTCCCAATTTATTCAATAAATCCCATCCTAAGAGAGGCATGATGCATTCCGGTATATATAAAAATTCATGCATCAATGTTTTTCCTCCAATTTTACATTTTAAAGGTTTCAAAAAAGGCCTTATCTCCTCCTTTCCCGTGACCCCAACAATAGATACATTAAATTTACTCATTGGTCATTTACATGTATTTATAACAGAATATTTTGCTCTAGTATCTACTAAAAAATCGACTATTTCATCTTCCAGCTTTACTGGAACCAGGGGCTCAGCTGGGAAAATATCATTTTCTACCCCTGGTCCCCATCATTCAGAATCTCCTCCCATCATAAGTAAATCAGCTTCAGGTGGTATCTGCTGTGACTGAGTCACGACTGCTTCTTTGTTCTTTGGACCCTCACTTTTCCAGTGTCCTTGTTTCTTACATACAGCATACATACATACAAACAATACATTGATTAAATTCTAATGGGGTATATTGTTTAAACATATCTCTACCTCTTCTACCTTTTCCTTTCAAGTATCTTCTACCTCTTCCTCCAGCTGATCATTGGGCATTTACAAAAGCAGCTGCTAGAATAGCAGCTTTTTGTTTCCTGTCTTTTATTTTTTCTTTTTCCTGATTTTTCTTTTCCTCCTCTTCCCTATTATTATAATATAATCATTCCTGTAATCCCATCCACTTTCTGCAATTTCTTTTGAATATCTGGAGCAGCTTGCCCTACAAACAAAGTAGTAAATATTGCTCTATTCTCATCACTCTCAGGATCTAAGTCTGTTCATTTCCTAACTGCCTCACGTTCATAAAAAGCGGATGGGTCCTCTGTTTTTCCTTGAATTATTTGAGTCAATTTCGCCAAATTCTTTGGGCGGGATATTCCATTCTTTACTCCATACAAAATTAATTGTTGATACTGTTTAATCATCAATTTCCCATCATTACTATTAGGATTACAATTTGGATCTTGAGTTGGCATAAAATAAGTAGGATCTTCTTTTGCATTTATTCTCTCATTTTCTATATTTGCTTTGTCTAATACTATCCTCTTTTCTTCAGGAGTAAACAAATTATTCAAAAGAATTTTAATATCGTGCCAATTTGGATTATGATTTTCAATAATTGTTTGAAAAGGTCTATACTCCTTTTCAGAGTTCTTTCTATATGATCCTGCTAACTCTTTCCAATTCATTAAATCAGAAGTTGTAAATGGTACTTTCACAAATACTGGCTCCCCCCTTGGGCCCACTGCCTGGCGAAGGGGTGCTAACAATACAGAGCCTTGCTGGGTTCTAGTCCTGCCAGCTATCGGACTAAAAGTATTGCTTCCTCTTGCTTCGGTTTCAAAAGTTTCATTTTCATTTGGTGGTACTAACATTTGTGTATCTTCCTCTTCTCCTAGTTTTAAACATCATTTTCCTATGCTACAAGCAGAACAACAATGCACTTTTGGTTCCTTATTTTCCATCATCATCATCATCATTACATTAGAATCTAAATCTAAAAGTTTACATTTTTTCCAAATTTCATGATCATTTCTCAAAGAAAAAAAACAAATTACATAAGGTACCTCATAACATTACTTGTAAAATAGTATTATATTGCAAGGTTCCCAATTCTGGCCATTTTTCCTCATCTTCTAATTTATACATTGCCCACCATTTAGTACAATATTCAATTAATTTATCCTTTCTCAAAGGATTACCCCCAAATTTTCCCCAATGTTTAATGATGCATCCTAAGGGGGAACAAGGTGTTACTTTTGATGGTTGAGCTCCCATACCTTTACCTAAAAAGAACGTTCTTAACCACAACTTCATATACTCCAGTCGTCACTGTCAAACGCATATGAATATACCTCTTTACCTGTGGCCACAATTCCTTACCAAATACATGCATGCACAATTTTATACCCCAGAACAATATCTCTTTTACCTTAGCGTTGCACCGTTGAGTCGCTCACCTGCTCTGGTCGGGGAGGATACTCACGGAGTCCCCGATCAAAAGGTTGGTGCGCGCTGGAGTCCGGAGAGCAGGGTCTCCCCACCGAGAGCCGGCAAGTGGATGCGGGCAAGGCTTCACAGCAGTCCCACCAGAGTTGCCAAAAACTGTTGTCCGAAAAGCGGATTCGTGCCCGGCGTGCAGTTAACCAATTCCACACGCTCAGGAGAGATGTTGTTTTATTCAGGCCTGGGTGCTCGGTGGACTTGCCACAAATCAAGCACACCTGGTCTAGTCACCTTTCTGTTTATATCCATGCTTCTCATACATATTTTAAATTTCTCTTTTACATATTCATTACATTTCCGAGAACTAATTATAATATTACATCATCTTAAACACATGCGCACTAAAGCCTTTAGGGTCTTCTTGAGGTTCTCAGGAGGTCTCTGGTGGTCGTTAGGGTAGTGAACTCTTCATGAACTTATTTCCTCTTTACCTTATAGGGTCGCAATTTGTCCCTGAGCCATGCTTGGACCACGTTTGTTTATAGTTTAAGGTTATTCTTCACTAGAGCCTAACGATGCTTCCAGGATACACAATTTAGACTAGTTACAATTCTACACACCTGCAAACACAACAGCTGCTAGTTACCTAATTTCTAAGCAACAAGTCTTCATTGTTTAGAATTACAGAAGCGAACAGTAAAATTACAGAAGCAAGCAGTATGGAATACTAGATACTGTACCTACTACATCACCATGGAGATTCTCTCATGAAATATGCGCATTGGATGTCCTTACTCAGTGCTAAATGCTACCGAAGACACTGCAGTGTCCTTGTTGGAACGAACCTTGGGATTGTGACTCACTCAATAGTTATGAGATGGAAAAGGCTTCCTGCTGAAGGCAACTGGGTTCCCTCTGGTACTCTCAGGTTCTCTGGGCGTTGGAGACATGGTCCTGATTCCTGATGCAGCGTTGTAGGGTTCCTTCCCAAAGTCATTCTGGAACTCTGGGTACCCCCCAATGTCCTTAAATGTCCCTAGTTACAGGATTGGGTAGGGAATACCTTGTGGATGAGTAGCCCATTCCAACCGCGCTGCCATTTTCTGATTTGCTGTCACCATTTTTGGCACTCCCAATGACCTTGATATGGACACGGAACATGGAATTATGGAGCTTCTTGTGGCATTTTAGATACAGGGAGAGATTATTGGTTTTTTTTTCTCTTATGCAAATTTTGTAACAGAATTGTTTCCTTAGGTTTGGAAAGTATCACACAGAACTGCAGCAGGATGTTTTGATGACTTAGACCATACCAGACCAATACAACCAGTGGAAAACTGTAATATTCATTTTCTAAGAACAGGACAGATTGACGAGTGTTTGTGGATACTGAACTTGATAAAAAACTGAAATATCCGGAAGAATATTGAGGAAGATGTTGAAAGGTATGGTTTATCTCACTTGGCAGTATTTTTGGAAACCTGCAGGGTCAGAAAGTGATATTCCAGCCAACAGAAACAAGCGATGATTTAGAAACCTTCAGTCAAAAGAAAAAAGGAAAAGAGGCATTCTCGGGTGGGTGGCCATTTCATCACCCAAGATGACAAATACCATCCTAGGAAATATAACGGATACTGAAAGAAATCATGAGAAGAAATGTAGTTTTTATTTTAAGGCACTGATAGTTATTAAAAGTATCAATTTCTCTTCTTTCTCTTCCTCTCTTCTCTCCTCTCTCCTTTTTTTCCTTTCTTTCTGTTTTTAGGGGTTGGGGTTCTTTTGTTCTTTTCTGTTTGTATTTTTTTTTTCGGGTTCTATCTGTTAAAGAGTTCCTTCAGAAGCTAAAAGAACACAAGGCTGAGGAACAAGAAAGTGATCTGCCAGGGACCTGGTGTTACTTGTTGAATTAAATATTGTTGCACACACAATTGACCTCAGTGTAGACACACATATCTGGACACATTAATCCCACAGTCAGGGTTCAAAGTAATTGAGATGAACTATAATGTAAGA
The DNA here is from genome assembly GCF_964195595.1 of Calonectris borealis. Lineage (NCBI taxonomy): Eukaryota > Metazoa > Chordata > Aves > Procellariiformes > Procellariidae > Calonectris > Calonectris borealis. The sequence goes on from NC_134333.1 coordinate 1,522,465, forward strand.
GGATTTCTCTCTCTCTCTCTCTCGACCACAGACTACTGTCTCAGTTCTGGACAGTCGTATTGAAATATCTTTATTTCATTCAGATAGAATATCCAAAAGAGTAACACTTCAAAAGAGAATAAAAATTATTCCTGTTTCACAAACCATATTTCAATAGAAAAGATCAGGGAAATTTTCCCGCCTACCTTGCTGCAGGACAGTTTGCATTTGTAATTCTTACAGGCAAACTGCTAAGGCTATCAGTAGAATTTCTGCCCTTCTTATCCCAAAATATACTGTACGAGTGGAAAGTAAAAAAATACCTAAGGAAATTTGGTATTCAGTTACACTACAGTGAATATCTAACAGACAGACAGCATGCCTGTTTGTCTACCTATTCATCCTGCCTGCTGTAATTTTCTTCATATCCTTTGTGCATTAATGTCCATCCTAGTATCTTCATCCTGGACCAATCTTAGAGGATAGAAGAGACTTATAAAATAATCTTTTCTATTTTGACCAAAATGAATCTGATTTACCTCTTAGAAATTGATTTCAGCCTTCCCTGATATCAAAGGGGAAATTCTAATTGTAACTGCTCAGCAGTGGTAATTTGTGATGAGGGAATGATCTGGCACAGAGGGCAAGAAGACCCAGCTACAAGAAGGGGTTAAACTGGCTGGAAGCAGGGATGCCAGAGACAGAACAGACTCCTTGCCGGGGAGTGAAGTTTCCCCTGGTGATGAGATAAGAAACAGCCTCAGCGTTGTCTTGTAGCCATCCTGGAATGGGAGGGCTCAGGGGCCCAAGGTCGGGGGCCACCTTTGGGCAGCAGAGCTGGGCTGGGGGATGGACCCGTGGCTGGGCTGAGGTGCCCCATGCGACCGCTCACAGGATCGGTGCTGGTGCAAGTGGATATAAAAATCTGCTTGTGACGCATCTTGGCAGACTCCACGTAGAACTGGGTATTGCGGTAGGACTCTGCCCAATGCATTGTTCATTATTTTTTTCTTTTGCATTTAAGCACAAATGTGTTTAATTTGACTCGAGGGGTACCACAAAAATTCCTCAACAATATGATGCACCCCCACTTGAAGCGCTTTTGCTCTGTAGCTGAATCAGGTCTTCCAGTGCATAAACCTTCTCCAGATGGTTGTGCCTCTGCTCTGCCTGCCCGTGTACTGCTGAAAGATGAACCTCCATCTGGAACTGATATGAGATGAGTCAGTTGTCCCACTGTTTACTTTTCCTGCTGGAATAACAAGTGTCCCTTGGCACTACTGCATTTGAGAATTTACCATTAACAGCCCACAATACCTCATATGTTTTGCAGATTTTCAGACTATGACACAACTAGAACAGAGTGAAAACAAAATGTCATGGTTTAACCCCGATCGGCAACTAAGCACCACACCGCCGCTGGTTCGGCCTCCCACCCTGCCCCTGGTGGGATGGGGGAGAGAATCTGAAGAGCAAAAGTAGGAAAATTCATGGGTTGAGATAAGAACAGTTTAATACTTGAAATGTAATATAATAATAGTAATGATGATGATGATGATGATGATGATGATGATGATGTAATGAAAAGTAAAAAATGAGGGGGGGAAGGGAACAAAACCCAGGGAAAAAGAACAAGTGATGCAACCACCTGCCGACCGACGCCCAGCCACTCCCCAAGCAGCGATCACTGTCCCCCCCGGCCAACTCCCCCCCAGCTTATATACTAAGCATGACTAAGCAGCAGAAACCAGGACACAGAATTTTCAGTCTGAAATAAGATCTTTACAAGTAGTTTTCCTATTTGTCTTTAAAATTTATTTTCTCTGTTACTTTGTTTCCCATTATCAGTCAAAATGGCAAGAAGCTGCTTATTTTTGTGTGACTACTATTTACATTAAAATGATTTATTTTTCCTAAGCTCTGTTCTATAGATGTCTGTGTTTTGACTGTATAAATACATGTATTTTACACATTGGCAACTGAATTTTACATCTTAAAACAGACTGGAACAGGCCAGAGCCTCAAACTCACGTCAATCATGTTTAAACTTTAGTTAATTACTGAAACTCCATGCACACCCTTACTTCATGAACATTTGTGTGCATTGTTATTGAAAGCAGAAAAAATAAGAATGGTCGTGGGTGGAATAACATTATAAAAAGAATCTTTTAGAAAGAAAATACGTAGACATGTTTTTACACATTGCAAAAAAAGGGGACCAAATTTTGGCATTACAAGAAGTTCCTCAAACTTTGCTGAAGAAATAAACAACCTTTACTGCTCAAGTAACCCTGAGGATACTGTAGTTCTTGTGATCCAGTTAATGTCAAAAGACCTGCTGGGTCTGTGACGAACCCTAAGAGGGCCCTGCAAGGAGTACAGGGAGTACAGCTGAAGTAGTGTTCAAGTGCAGTTACAGACCAAAGGGTGGAGTCATCTCTTGAGGTGGAGTTGTTGAAAGATTGGTTGCCAGAGGCATTCCTGTTTCTGACCAGTGACTCTATTAGTTGAGACGTACTCTGGAATACCAGATGTTGGGGTGATGAGTCCCACCCACTGTATACTTTGGTTTTCATTGTCCAGGTCTGGTGCTGATGCTGAGTTGTTAGAAGAAATTGTACACTGTGCCATTAGGTGTTCTCTGAACTGCAGAGATGCTTTTCTTACCCATTATCCTGCTTTTTTTCTTTCCACTCACAGCTCTGGAGTTTGAATGCTTCAGCTGTCTTAGGCAGGGATTTAGTCATCTCGTATGGTTTTCTAACATACTTGGCACTATAGGGTATTTCAGACAACCCTCAGCTGATGCTCCAGAAGGCTTTGCTACCTGCCAAGCTTGTCTGGATGGCTGGAGCATCCCAGATGGTAAAAAGCACCGAAGTTGAGGCAACTGAATTTCCCAACCTTTATCTCAAACTGAAGCCCGTCCCTAACTTTGCAATATTTGATATCTACCTACGCAGGTAACCCATCTGTGGCCAGGCTTCAGTTCCGTTGCAGTGTTTAGGCCTCCCCTTAGCCTTGGTGCTCTACCCTGGCTTGGCTAGTCCTTGGCATGGCTGCAGTCTAATCTAGCTCTGGAACTCTACAGAGATTCTGGTTAAAGTTTCAAAGCCCACTTGTTATCTCCAGAGAGAGTCTGAGACTTTTAGTTGGCCTGTGATTACTAGTAAATCATGTCTCGGGCTTGACGTGTCCTTAAAAAGTTTACATTCCTTATTTACAAGCTGAACAAGGTTCACCAGACTCCATATGATCTTTTGATCTACTCCCGGAAGTTAATCCTGCCCTCCGAGAACAACTCTCTGGGCATGGATGACCATGCGTTCACACTGATGAGATACTTTGGAGAGCACTGGCCATATCCACACATGTAGGACTTGTCCAGAGATTTCTTCTCAGATCCACACGGCATCTCTTTGGTTCAAATACACACTAGTGCCCCAAATAATGGAAAGGCTTGTTCAAATGATAAAATGAAAAGAACTTGAAAATTGGGCTTCCTGTTTGTTCTCACCTTTACACAGATCTGATAATAAAGACCACTGTAGAGTGAAATGTGTTTACCACTGCATGCTGTCTGTGGTTGGAAACTCCGCAGACCTCAACTCACAAGGACATACCTCCTTTTTACTTTCTCTTGCTGGGTAGTTTATTCTGCTTGCCATCCTGGCTCCCTGACAACTCTCAGCCCTTTACTTCACACAGTCAGGGTGATTCAGGTGTCTGTGCAATGGGACCTAGAGCCATTTGAGACATCCTTAGGTGGCCCAGCTGGCCGCCAGCCCCTGTCACAAAGGATGCAAGATTCTTCCAGTGGCATACAACAGTCCTATACAGCTGACTTGAACATTCTGCAGCACCAAAAGTCGCCAGATAAGCAAGATTAAGCAACTGGTTTGTGTCCCTGAGCTCATGTAGAGCTGAGTGCCACGGTTTCTTTCCTTTGTTGGGCTGAGTCCTGTACATGTTCACGACACCTCAGTGGAAGTGACATGAATGGAGATGACAGGGCTGCAGGAAGGAGGCTTCTTGAATAGGTGCCACAGTGACCAGGACAAGGAGTAAGAGGCCTGAAGGAAGATGTGATCTGGGGGTGTTTGGAGAGAGGTTGTCTCCCCTAACACAAATCCTGTAGTTGTTAAACCTTTATGTCTGCAAGCTGGAGTCCTTGAACAAGGCATGGGGAGCATGAGGGGCAGGGACGAGGGTCCTCGCTAACATATGGTGCAGCAGTGTGCTGCGGTGAGCATTAAGCCCTTTCAAATCAGTGGGATTTGCTCCACTGTAGGATCTCTTTAACCTGTAGAAAGGCCCTGCAAGGCTTGCTCCCAGCTGTGTTTTCCTCCTGCCAGAGTGATCTTGCCTGGAAGAGAGAGAGAAGGGGAAATCAGTTCTCCCTAGGTTGCCTCCTTCCCTTTCCCTACCCATTTCAATGGAAACTCTTACACTCCTAAAGCTTCTGAAATTTTGGAAGTGGAACTTCTTAAAGAAAATGAGCCTACTCCAGGTACCCTCTGCCCCCAGCTGAGGGAAGAGGCACGTCTGGAAGCTTATTCACGCCAGAATAGATCTGGGTGGATGGCACAAGTTTGCACATGAGCTTGATCACAAAAGCAGCGTGAGAATACAGAGCTTGTACGGTACGCCAGACCACAGGATGCAGACACTCAAAGCCTGGAGCGTGTGCCCCTACCGGTGTTCAGCTGCCTGAGTTAAGCAGTTTAGATGGTCGAGTCCAAGGTCAGCTCCCTTGCTGATACGAGCTGTTGTGAAGAAAGCAAGAAGCAAGGGCCCGTCCCCACTGTTACCTGACTTGCTGGGTGACCACTGACTGTGCCTGATCCTAACCACTGTCTCTGGACCCAGTCCTGACCCTGACTTGCCCCTCAGCATCCTGGCTCCTTGTTGGTGAGGTCACTGCTCCCACCCACCTTACTGTTGCATTTGGCTCCCAACTCCCCTTCCCTTGTGGAGCAGCTGGCCTTTGCTGCTCCCTGGCAGGGTCCTCCACATTCAGATCTGCTGGACCCGTGCAGGCTTAAGAAACCAGTGGAAACCTGGTATCCCAAATGCTTCCATGGATTTGTACCCGGGGCCACAACCTCTCCACAGCTCAGTTCCCCTCCTTTCTGAGCAGTGCTGTCTGCCAGGGATGAATTCACAAATGAAAGCATAGGGTGAATGCTGGAGAACTTGAGAGCATGTATGTGTGCGAGAGGCAGGGGGTAGCTACAACAATCCCCTCAGCAGCAGCACACAGCTGCCCTCCAGCCCTGTAGCAACTCCTTGTACCACCAGCCGGGTTGTTCACCTGGCTGCTTCCTATTCTGGATGCAAGAGACTCTGCTGTCCTGTCTGGACAGAAAGTATGTGAGCATCCGAGCAGACTACCTTTATGCCACACTAAGACCAGGTATTATTTCATTGCACTTCAAAAGAGGCCCAGACTTGAGGAGGCTGAAGTCCTCCAGAGATGCTCAGAAGAGCGATACTGGAGGTCCAGCGCCCCAAAACCATTCACCGCCATCAAGTGGTCTCCACCAAGAGTCAGTGAGAACCTGCAAGTATGCATCCCAGCTGGACAGAAGTTTTGGGAAGGTGAAGCTAGGTTAAGGGGTCAGCAGTTCAGTGTTTGTGGCACTTTTTGACCAAGCATGCCGCTTACTCATCACCTGTGGTGAGGAAAGGAAGATCCGAGAGGCAGGGAAGTGTTCCCTAGCTGCTCAAATGCAGCATGTAGCACCTACACGTGGGACTCATTTGCCTACTCAGAAGCATCAGGACTATTGGAGACAACAAGGGGTGTTCGGCCAGTTTATGAAGGTAGTCATGGGCCAATCTACCAGCAGCACGTGAATGTCGGTTACCCACTTCCTCAAAGAACGTGATCTCCATGACTGTAGTGAGACTGGTCGCGCTGTGGCAGAATTTGAACAAAGGCAGCTAGAACTGTCTGTGCTGATCGAGGCTGTCACACTGTCAGCACGGCCCTTGGAGTGGTCTTGTCCGAGAATCACACCAATCCTGAGAGGCAGACTGCAGGAAGCTGCCTAGGTTTGCTGGAGAAGCGAGAATTCAGTGCTGTGCACACTCCCAGTGCTCTGGGAGCAGCACACCTGAAGTCCAGTGCAATTTGGCCCCTTGAGTGTCTAGAGACCACCAGTGAGGTGGGTTGTCTCGACCAGGGGCTGACTGCCAGGGAGCATGAGCACGGGGCTGGCTCATGCAAGGAGGGTGGAGACGGAGCGTCCCAGCGCAGCAGACGAGAGGAAACACCCCCGTCAGAAGTAGGCATGGAAGTTTGAGCTTGTCTGCCAGCTCTTCCCATTCCTCGGCCGGCCAGTGTGTCGGCTTTGCTTCTTTGCAATCCCCCACCCAATTAACAGCCTGGCACTAATCGGTGTAGGGACCTGAGCCCAGCCTCCGAATCTGCAGCCAGTGCTGCAGGCCTGGCAGGGGGACAGGTTCCTGGAGGGCGAGCGCCACCTCCTCGGGCACACGGACACTGTCCCGGCTGCAGGGGCCCTTGGCAGCTGCTGCCCGCTGCATCCAGGTGAGACCGAGCGGGAGGGCTGGCGGCGGGGAGGCCCGGCAGACTCCGCCTGGCCAGGAGCCGTCCCGCCGAGCGATGCGCGGTCCCTCCCCTGGCCGTGCCCGGAGCACCCTGCGGCGGCGAGGGACGCTGCCCCCGCCCAGGACGCCCTCCCCGCCCGGGCGCTGGCGGGGCAGGGAGCGCAGACGCTGCCGGGGCTGCAGCAGCTCATGCGGGGCGGCGTCCCGCAGCGCGGGTGGCAGACGCTCCCACCCACTCGCCCCTTTGGCTTCCGAGGGACCCCGTCTTGGGCTCAGCAACCATGAAATGATAGAATTCTCAATACTTGGTGAAGTAAGGAGCGTGACCAGCAAAACCGCTACCATGCACTTCCGGAGGGCGGACTTTGGCCTGCTCAGGACACTGGTCGAGAGGGTCCCTTGGGAGACAGTCCTGAAGGGCAAAGGGGTCCAGGAAGACTGGACGTTCTTCAAGAAGGAAGTCTTAAAGGCGCAGGAGCGGGCTGTCCCCATGTGCCGCAAGAAGAACAGGCGGGGAAGGCGACTGGCCTGGCTGAACGGGGAGCTCTGGCTGGGACTCAGGAAAAAAAGGGGAGTTTATCACCTGTGGAAGAAGGGGCAGGCAACTCAAGAAGAGTACAGGGATCTCGTTAGGTCGTGCAGAGAGGAAATTAGAAAGGCAAGAGCCCAGCTAGAACTCAACCTGGCCACTGTCGTGAGAGACAACAAAAAATGTTTTTACAATTATATTAATGACAAAAGGAGAGCCAAGGAGAATCTCCATCCTCTATTGGATGTGGGGGTGAACGTTGCCACCAAGGACGAGGATAAGGCTGAGGTACTCAACGCCTTCTTTGCCTCAGTCTTTAATAGTCAGAGCAGTTATCCCCAGCCCCCTGAGCTGGAAGACATGGATGGCGAGCAGGATAAACCCCCCATAATCCAAAAGGAAGAAGTTAATGACCTGCTATGCCACCTGGACGTTCACAAGTCTATGGGGCCGGATGGGATCCACCTGAGGGTACTGAGGGAGCTGGCGGAGGAGCTTGCCGAGCCGCTCTCCATCATTTACCAGCAGTCCTGGTTAACAGGGGAGGTCCCGGACGACTGGAGGCTTGCCAATGTGACGCCGATCTATAAGAAGGGCCGGAGGGAGGATCCAGGAAACAGGCCGGTCAGCCTTACCTCGGTGCCGGGGAAGATTATGGAGCGGTTCGTTTTGAGGGCGCTCACAAGCCATGTGCGGGACAACCAGGGGATCAGGCCCAGCCAGCACGGGTTCATGGAAGGCAGGTCCTGCTTGACCAACCTCATCTCCTTCTATGACCAGGTGACCCACCTAGTGGATGAGGGAGAGGCTGTGGATGTGGTCTACCTGGACTTCAGTAAAGCCTTTGACACTGTCTCCCACAGCATTCTCCTAGAGAAGCTGGCGGCTCACGGCCTAGACAGGTGCACTCTTCGCTGGGTAAAAAACTGGCTGGACGGCCGGGCCCAGAGAGTTGTGGTCAACAGAGTTAAATCCAGTTGGCGGCCGGTCACGAGCGGTGTTCCCCAGGGCTCAGTACTGGGGCCGGTCCTGTTCAATGTCTTTGTCAATGATCTGGACGAGGGGATCGAGTGCTCCCTCAGTAAGTTTGCAGACGACACCAAGTTGGCCAGGAGTGTTGATCTGCCGGAGGGTAGGAAGGCTCTGCAGAGGGACCTGGACAGGCTGGATCGATGGGCCGAGCCCAACTGTATGAGGTTCAGCAAGGCCAAGTGCCGGGTCCTGCACTTCGGCCACAACAACCCCAGGCAACGCTACAGGCTTGGGGAAGAGTGGCTGGAAAGCTGCCCAGAGGAAAAGGACCTGGGGGTGCTGGTTGACAGCCAGCTGAACATGAGCCGGCAGTGTGCCCAGGTGGCCAAGAAGGCCAATGGCATCCCGGTCTGTATCAGCAATAGTGTGGCCAGCAGGAGCAGGGAGGTGATCGTGCCCCTGTACTCGGCACTGGTGAGGCCGCACCTCGAATACTGTGTTCAGTTTTGGGCCCCTCACTACAAGAAGGACATTGAGGTGTTGGAGCGTGTCCAGAGAAGGGCAACGAAGCTGGTGAAGGGCCTGGAGCACAAGTCTTATGAGGAGCGGCTGAGGGAACTGGGGTTGTTTAGTCTGGAGAAGAGGAGGCTGAGGGGAGACCTCATCGCGCTCTACAACTACCTGAAAGGAGGTTGTAGCGAGGTGGGGGTTGGTATCTTCTCCCAAGTAACCAGCGATAGGATGAGAGGAAATGGCCTCAAGTTGTGCCGAGGGAGGTTTAGACTGGACATTAGGAAAAATTTCTTTACTGAAAGAGTGGTCAGGCCTTGGAACAGGCTGCCCAGGGAAGTGGTTGAGTCACCATCCCTGGAAGTATTTAAAAGATGTGTAGATGAGGCATTTAGGGACATGGTTTAGTGGGGATGGTGGTGTTGGGTTGATGGTTGGACTTGATGATCTTAGAGGTCTTTTCCAACCTTAATGATTCTATGATTCTATGATTCTATGAAATGATAAAATGAAAAGAACTTCAAAATTGGGCTTCCTGTTTGTACTCACCCTTACACAGACTGCAGTAACTGACTCTGCACTGACCACTGGTCCCTCTTGCAGTCCGCAAGTGTTACCTGCTGGCCACCATGTCCTCCAATCAGTACCTGGCCATATGTCATCACATGCTCTATACAAGCATGATGAACTGGAAGGTGGTTTTCCCACCGGCAGCTGGCTCGTGGCTTGGGGGAATGACTAGTTCCACCATCATCACATACTTCTCAAGCCAATTGAAGTTTCGTGGCCCCAGCGCAATTGACCACTTCTGTGATTTGACCTTTTGGCTGGAGTTCTCCTGGAGTGACACCAGGCTGCTGCAATGTCCATCCGAGATGTAGTCTTGCCATTTTTGTTCACTCGCGCACCCTATGTCTGCATTACAGATGTCACCCTGAGGCTCCCATCCAGCATGGGGGGGCAGAAGGCCTTCTCCACCATGTGTGAGAAGTGAAAGCCTTCTCAGACATCACTGTGGTCAGCATTTTCTAAGGGACACTTCTTCCTGTCCATTTGCTGCCTGGGACACCCCCACTGAGAAACCTGAACAAAATCTTCTCCTCTTTCTACACCATCCTCCCACCCCTGGTGAACCCACTGTAAGCCTGAGGAACAGAGAGGTCAAGCAAGCCTTGAGAAAAGCTATCAGGAAAGCTGTGGCCTGCACCGAGAGTGCACACTAGCTGTGCACCACCGGCTACACAGCACTCCTAGTTCTCCTCAAAAGTGTAGGGGTGATGTGGAGGGAATATATTATGTACCAGGCATATCTCTGGAGGTGTCTGGCTTTCAGGACACTTTTAGAAAGGCTGTGGGGGAGAGGGAAGAATTCCTTTCAGAAACATGACTCTTCCCTAAAAGGTAGCGGAAGAAAGTGTCTTTGCCTTATTCCTTTGAGGTAAAGAGAACATTCTTGCGTGTGGGAACTGTGTACACAGGAACTATAATCTTCCTGCATAAGATGCCAATAAAGACCATCCAGAAAGCTACTGGCGGTAATCAGGCGTGTGCATCTTGAAAACCAGCAGTTTCAGCAATCTGGCAGTGCTGCTTTTACAGACTCCTGCTCCAGATGTGTGCTCTGAACTGCAGGTTTTGGGGTTGTGCTGGCTGTGGTGGGGGTAGCCATGAAAAATGAGCTAGGCATGAGAACAAGGGGTCAGAAAAGGAAAAGGATACTTGGGAAAGATTTCACCCTCCCCCAAGTAGAAGTTCACAGTTCAGTTGCTGAAACGTCTTCATCTCTTCTGTTCTTTTCAGTTTGATTTTGTTCGGTTGTTTGGTTTTTTTTTTTTTTAACAGTCATTAACCTTTACTGTTCTTGTTTCCTTAGCATTTGCAAAACAACCACATCGCTTTGCAAATTTGTGTCTTCCGGGTGTTTAACACCTTTCTCTGAAAACCAGCCTATTCCGCTAAGGAAAGGTACGTGCTTGTGTTGCTGCCCGCAGTCAGAACCTGCAAGGAGTTCTGGCTGCAGGGAGATATCTCGGGAGCTCCGGCTTTTTAGTGCGAGCAAGATCTGATTCATTGCTGGAAGGCTTATGGACAGTGGTGAACAGCATGTTTCTCAGGGATGCGTAACACTTTCTTCTGGCCTCAGGTTATTTGCTTGCAAATAGGATGTGCTGATATTATCATTCATGCTCACCGTGATCCTCCTTTTAAGACTTTCAGGGCAGAACCTTTTTAAATTATCCACCACGATGCATGCAGTCCACTGCAGGTGATTCCCAGGAGGCTGTCAATCCCAGTACCCAGTGGGATAATTCATGCATGGGCCTTTTTGTTTCCACTTCAGACAGGACAAAACAGATCTCAGATCATATTCTTGTTGAAAAACTGAATGCCTTAAGGGCCCAGAGAAATGGCTCAGGGGTCACCTTCCAGGAGACCAGGGACTTCTGAGATGCCCTGAAAAAACCTGATACCCAAGGTAACGACAATGTCCCGCTGAGCTGGCTGGCAGCAAGAGAAAGCTGAAGACCAAACTGGTGATGGGTCTCGCCAAACGCCAACTCCCTGTCTAGCCTGTCGAACTTTCAGGAGTACCAAGTACTGGAGGGGCACATATCTCATTTGCATACAGATAACGCAGGGCTGCTAAACGTCCTTGAGGTGGGAAGGGGAGGCTGCATTTTTCACTGTTCTGCTGTCTCACGCTCTTTGATTTACTGACATGTTCCATGGATGGGAAAATTGCTGATAACAGATCTATTTCGGTCTGAGACCTGTCGAAACTAAACCATTAGTGGGAGCAACGGGGAGGGACAAAAAGGCTGATTAATCGTCCCAGAGTGCTTATGTGTTCTGTTGGCAATCCAACTATCAGCTGGTCATCTCTCCTGGTGCTGCTAACAGTACTTGTAAAAAGTGCCTGTTAGGCTGTGATTGTCTTTATGCGCCTTGCATATCAAGAAGAGAGAAAAAGCAGCATCCTTAATATAAATGCAGCTGGTAGGAGCAGGGGTTCATCATCCAACCCTTTGTCTGGGTCTGAGGTAAATGTTGAGTCTCCGTTGGTGTTTTTGAGGGCTGTCTCTCTGCTGTGGGCTGACTGTGGTCAGAGCTGACGACTTTCTCCTGTGTGAAGAAGAAAAAGGGGCTGCTTTAAAACCCTGGGTGTTTGGGATAGGAAGAAGGATTGCAAGCATGCGACTCAAAGGCAGTGAGACAAATATCTCAGAAAAAACTCATCAATGGTTTGTGAAACTCTTTGACAACAAAATTAATGGGATCAGGGTTGAGGGTGGGAAGGAAAAACTTGCAAGAGCCAAAACTCTTTGGAATTCTGTTCTTGCAGATGGAAATGTTTGGAACTTTGGATGGAAGCTGCTGTAGCTGAGCTAGAGCAAAACCACAACGAGAAAAACTTCTGCATGAAAGCTCTTATTTCAGTTTGAACCAGGATCATTCTGTTGTAACAAAAATCCCTAGTTCTGTGCTGGATCGAAACAAGCTGTTGCTTTTTGTTGTGCACATGGGTGATTTGCTTAATAAGCACCCGAAGGCTAATTCAATCTTTATCAAATCATTAATGCTCCCCTCCCTTGCATATGTCTGTATGCAGCTATCTTCCTTTGTTTCTGCATATCTGTGCAGTTATGTACACGAAACACCCTCCTGGCCCATCCTGTCTGCTGCTCAGCTGTGTTCTCTGTTCGTAATCACCCATCAACCTCCACTTGTCCCCAGTGAAAATAGCTTCATTATTTTCTTTCTCTTAGCAGTGAAGGAATATAATTTTTTAACTCCCAGTGGAAGCTTTCAACTTTGGTGTCAAACAAATTTCAGAACATTTACTGAGCCCGTCACCCATGCCCTCCCGTTCAGATCAAGTGGATGTGCTCCTTCCTTGTCAAAGGACTTCCTTAGCGAGAGTTAGGGTGAGATAGAGAGGCATGTGGGACAGAGAGCTTCATTAGTGATAAAAACAGCCTTGATGTAGTAGGTATAGCCTGTTCGTTTTGTAATTTCAAACACTGCATACTGTTCTGTTCGTTTCTGTAATTTTAAAACAATGATGATTTGATGTTTAAAAATTAGGTATTGTGTTTGCAGGTGTGTAGTATTGTTAGACTCTAGTAAAGATTAATCTGAAAATTAAGAACCATAAACAAACGTGGTCCAGACGTGGCTTGGAGACAAACCTCGACCTTACAAGGAAAGAAAGGAACAGGTTCATGGAGAGTTCCCTACCCTGCCAACCACCAAAGACCACCCGAGACCCTCAAGAAGACCCTGAAGGCTTCAGTGCACATGTGTCTAGGATGACGTAATATTATAATTAGTTCTTGGAAATTTAATGAATATGTAAAAAGGAAACTTAAAATATGTATGAGAAGCATGGATATAAACAGAAAGGTGATTAGACCAGGTGTGCTTGATTTGTGGCAAGTCCATGGAGCACCCAGGCCTGAATAAAACAATCTCTCTCCTGAGCGTGTGGAATTGTTTACTTGCACGCCGGACACGAATCCGCTTTTTGGACAACAGCCTAAAGTTTGTTGAGTTAATTCAGGAATGAAGCTGCCATTATGGTATGGCAGTATACTTCAGAAAGAGTTCTCAAAACAGAGAAGTTTGGGTATTCTGTTCCCACAAGTCTTCTGCAGTCACTCTACTATCTTATCAGCAGTTGTTACCCAAGGCATCTTACCCAGAGGAGGCTGTGTAGACTTGCTCACAATTTTTGATCATCATTACCACCCAAAATAAAAAGAAACGCAGGGAAACAAAATATAGATCCTTATATTCATTGAATCCATAGAGCTGACATACTCTGCAACAGCTGATTCATCAGATCTCTCTGAGAATTTGGGGCTCTTTTCATGACTCTTTACAAGATTCTAATTTTTGTTACTAGTTAAGATACTCTGGTTTTCCATGCTGATTTATTAATTAGGCTGCTTTTTAAAGTTCTGCAGACCCTTCATGCCTTTGAAGTGATCCATTTTCCCCCTGAAGATTTCATGTTGGATGAGCTGAGTTAATTGCTCCTTCCCAGCTAATAGTCTTTGCACAGTAATGGGCTCTATTAAATGCCTGTGAATGTGCAATGGAACTACCTGTATATCTTCCCTCGGTCTGGAGCCACTCAGTTTGCTTAACAACAGCACGTAGAGAGGTTTAATTATATGCTGAGTATAGACATTGCTGACAGGTATTTATCTCCCTTCCCTCCTCAGAAGATATTTGGTTTTTGGGATGATGATTTTAACATTGGTGGCTTGTTCACAAATGTGAATATCTTCCTTCCATTTTTGTGTTTTCATTATTCAGAGAACCATTGGTGGCTACTGAAGGTAATCCAGTAATCGGCCCTAAAGAGACCGAGGCATGTGAGTATTATACTCTAAGTGTTTTAGGACAAGAAAAAGAAAATATTTCAGAACAATCTGCTGTCCAAGAAATGTAGACTGTTTGCTTGTATGTGTAATTAGATTGCATGATAGAAATAATGGTGAATAGAGACACGATCTGTTGACAATAATGTATTAGTAAGGTATTCCTATCCTAAAGCAGGGAGGGGCAGAAACTTGAATGATTTTTATAATGTACTTAGGAAGGGAAGATCATGATTTCTACTCCCCAGTCAACTTAATGCTTATTTTGATAAGCACGAATGAAAGGACAGCCAGAACATTTGTTTGTTTGTTGGTTTTTTTTTGTAGTAAAACTAAATGGATGAGCAATTAATAGGCTTAAGATGTGACTCTCATGCTTTTTCTTACATTTAGGACTGCTTGACAACAACCTGTGAGGATGAAAATGACCAAGGTAACAAAAAACTGGTGACGTAAATCTTCATAAAGCAGAGATTTAAAACATTTTCTGCATAGTCTATTTTTTAGCATGAAATAATTTGTTGGAAAGAGAGTGGATTCTTACATAAAGCTACGCCCAGGACAGACTTATGAAGGCTTTGTATATACAAAAGGTGATATACATTTCATCTCTGTTTAAACAATACATTTTTGGATAACTATTGCCATCCAGCTATCCTGTGTTCTGCTATGGACAACCGATGGAGAAACGCCTATGGTAAGAGGTAGTTCATGTTGCCTATGTCCGGATGGGGTTAACCACTTTTTGGCAGTACTCTGGGCTTTAAAGTAGGAGCCTAGATTAATTTTGACTAGACATCCATCTTTTAGAGGACATAAATTAGGGTGATGGCTCCCACCCTTAGAAATGTAACTGGCAGAGGGAACATTACCAGTATATATCACTGTTGATCATAAATTCTTCAGTCTTCTATACAGTCTTCCAGTATAAGAGAGATCACTTTTCCAACTGAAAAAGTAACTGAGAAATGAAACAGTAAAACTATTATAAGGATCTCAAACCTCCTGGTTTCTTTAAAATAAATGTTTAAAAAAAATTAAAAATGTCTCTTACATACATATATTTGTATACATACCCATATGCGCATACACATGTATATCTCTATATTTCCACTTTCCTACTCACTCGCATAAAAAACCCCCTGTGATCACTCCTTTACTTGCCATATTTATTAATGCAGAAATATACAAAGTGGAAGCAGAGGATGGAAAACCAGACTTTTGTGACTGAATTTATTCTTCTCGGTTTCCCCAACCTTCAAAGGGTTCATGTTTTGCTGTTTGTGGGAGTCTTGGTCATCTACATTTTGACTGTCACTGGGAATGTCATCATCATCGCCACAGTGGTGAATGACAACACTCTCCACAAACCCATGTATTTCTTCCTTGGAAATCTGTCATTTCTGGGAATCATCTATGTCTCGGCCACTGCACCCAAGTTTTTAGCCAGTCTTCTGGATGGCAAGAAGTCTATCAGCATAGCTGGGTGCAAAGCCCAAGCCTTCTCCCACTTTTTCCTTGGTGCTACTGAGCTTTTCCTCCTCACAGCCATGTCCTTTGACCGATACATAGCAATATGCAACCCTCTCCACTACACCACCATCATGAGTGGAAAACTGTGTGCTCAGCTCTCATTTGGCTCTTGGATGGGTGGCTTTCTGACTGTCTTTGTGCAAACTGTTCTGGTGTTCAGACTGCCATTCTGTGGCTCCAATATCATCAATCACTTCTACTGTGACGCTGGGCCACTGCTGAAGCTGGCTTGCACTGACACCCACCATATTGAATGGCTTATTTTCACTGTTGCTACATTGGTTCTGTTTAGCACTTCCTTTTTGACTGTCATCTCCTACTTCGCCATCATTTTGACCATATTGAGGATCCCATCTACTTCTGGGAGACAGAAAGCTTTCTCCACCTGCATTGCTCATCTGACTGTAGTCACCACGCTTTATGGGGCGGTCATATTCATGTACGTCAGGCCCAGAGGGCGTGCCTCACAAAACATGAACAAAGTGGTATCCCTTCTGAACACCCTTGTAACGCCACTGCTGAACCCTTTCATTTATACTTTGAGGAACAAAGAGGTAAAGGCTGCCTTGAAAAAATCACTGACTAGAAATAAAATATTTGAGGTTAAAGAATGAGGACTAAAATGTTGATTTTCTGCAGGCTCCTGTAGCAAACTGATTCTAGAAATGCCTTTGGGAAGTACACATATCGATAATTTTTATAAAGAAGGCAGATTACTTGGATTATGATTAGGCAGGCAGAAATACTGCCTCCTGACTGTGTGATCTGTGGACAATATTTGACTTACATACTTGGTTGCCTGTTCTTCTGCTTCTTTATTCTGAGATTATGCTTCCAAGTCTTTTCCAAAGATTCATTATTTTCATTATCCATCAAAGCAAAAAATAAAAAGAAGAGGGCTTTCTGCCATTTTCTGTATTTATTTGTTACTATGAAAGAGACGTTTTATGATTACAAAGTTTAATTCTTCTAAAATTTAGAGGCTGAGGGGTTTGTGTTCATGTTTCTTGTGGCTCCACTGACCTTTAACATAGCAAAATCAGCATAGGTCAGCGTAAGCAATCCTACTTGTTATTTATGTTCTGCATCATTGATGTGATTGATATGCAATGCCTCCCTAATTTCTGACATGATTATCCTGATCAAGAATATTGATTCTCTCATTGCTTCAACTGATTGTGTCATTTGAAACATAAGATTTCCTTTAATTAATAATTGTTTGAACTAAAACAAAGATTTATAGAGAATGTTTCCTGTATGGTTATACTAACCTCGGCTAAAGGGTGGGTATCCTCATTTAGGTAGTCACCTTAGTCTCTCTTGTCAGTTCACCTTTAAATGACAAACTCAGGTGGTATTCACTGGCAAAATGGCTTCTCATAAGGAATTCTGGCCTTTTATTCTGAAGTAGATCAGAATTCCTTTGAGAAGGAAAAACAAACAAATGAACAAACCCCTTTAAAATTATGGCTAGAGTTTTTATACCTCCCTAAGGGTTTTTATATGCATTTCTGTCCTTGGAAACCTCCCACTCAGTAGGTAGCAACCATGAAGAGTCATTGAAAGTGTCAACCTTACCAGATGTGTTAGAAATGTAGACATTGCGGTAAATGCTGACCTCAGACCTTGCCTTTCTCAGTGTAATAAAATAATTGCTGCCAAGATAGGTGCTTTAAGAGGGCGTGCAGAAGGTAGTAAGCGTGGGCTTCTAGACAAGAGTATGTACTGTTTGCAACACAGGAAAGTAAAGGGGTGGAGGAATGGGCTTGCTTGTATGGTTGTTTTTATTTTGAGGAATAATAATTTGAAAAAAAAAGTTCTTTTAAAGTAGTGATAAAACAGATGGAAATCTGTTATAGGAACAGGCAGGGAATCAGACTCATGTGCATGGACAGACCTGTTCAGAGACATCAGCATAAACCTACCAGATTTGATTTTAGTGGCCCTATTTATCTCATTGACAATGTTTCCCCAGAAAAATTATGAAGGTAAGGTAGAAAACCAGACCACCCTGAGGGAACTAACCCTTTTGTAGTTCATCATAGGCATGTGGGAACTCCAGGCTTTCCTTTTAACAATCCTACTGACCACTCCTGTTTTAACCCTGGTATCACCTTCATCATCTGGATTGATGCATGTTACGGGATGTTATAAGCAGCCACCACCTCCAGCAGCCCAACAGCCTGGTGATTCCTCCTGCCCGGCCACTAGAGCCAAGCTTAGTGACCCGGGGTCTCCATCCCAGGTCAATGGCCATGGCTGCTGCTTTCCTCTTTGCAGGCTCAGCCAGTAGTGAGGCTCAGTGTGTACCCCAGAGACACGTGGGCACACATGTACACATGCAAAAGGACACTGACACGACCGGTCAGACAGACTACCACAGCCAAGGCGCTGCCATCAACAGCACCGACACACAGGACCCACATAACACACAAGTGCAGACACCCATGTCCCCACCGCCTCTGGGGCTGTCAGAGACAGGCGGCCACTAGTGCAGGTACACACACGACACTCTCAGGGTTCACAAGCCACATGGATATTTGCAGGTGCCCTGAGCATTGGCACAGCCTCTCTGTTCTCCTGGTACCCTGCCCAGGTCCTGACCCTCTGACCTGCCCCATGGGTCCCCTACTTGCCGACTGGTCCAGCTGCCGGTGCTGAACCCCTCACTCACTTCACTCACGCCAGTCCCCCCAGTAAATGGTTTTGGGATACACGCTGTTCCTGCCCCAGCAGCTGGAAGCTGAGAGCCCCACTAGCTCCAGCAGCTGGCACCGAGACCCCGCTCACTCTCGTAGCTGCACTAGGATCCCACTGGCTCCAGCAGCTGACACCAGAGGTCAGAGGCTGCCACAATCCAAGTCTGACTTCAGTAGCTGGCACCAAATCCACTCACGCTGATCCCCCGGTAGCTGGCACTTAGTCCCTGCAGCACACATACACACGGGGTAGAGTGAGATTGTGCAGAGTTATGAAAAGGTTTAATAAGAAGGCAGGACAGACTGCGGTGGTCAAGTGCAGAGCTCAGCCAGACCAGCAGTGACTGGCCCAGGTTGACACCCGACCAGCCTCTTCTATACCCCTTTCCTGCCTACCCCCCTCTTTGTTGCTCCCAGCTCCCCTGCACATCCCCTCAACAGCTGGCACGGTCCCACCCACTCCATCCAACATCCTGGACACTCAGGTTTGCATTCACCAGTTGCAAAGTCCTGGTTGCCTATAGCTTCTTGGGAGCTCATCAATTAGTGTGACTGACGATGTCTGTTTCTGGGTATTGTCTTTGTTAATGCTAATTGGTCAGGTTTTATGACTCTGTGTGTTTGTCTCCCTCCCTTTCCTTATCTTGCCAACTGTAAAAATAAATGTCTCTCACTACAGTAACATTAGTCCACATTACACATTCTTTCACAAATTGTAAGACATAGCTGTTTTCCTATTTAAGGATGGCATTTCCCTTCCCATACTCCTTCATTTCCAGTGAACCATTGCTTTATAGCCAATCTCATTATTGATTCGATAGCTGGGAGTGATCTGTTACCTACTGGAGGTCTTGTGCATACTTTGATAAGCATCTCTTTTCATCCTCCAAACTGCAAAGCCCAGTCACTAGGCCGGCTGTTGGAGCTTTTTACACCTCTTATTATCCTTCTAATGTTCTGTTAAGATCTTTGCAACCCAGTTGATCCCATTTAGCCAAGGATTTACTAACACAAGTCCTGTTTTGATGCCCGCATAATAAGTGTGGTTACAGAAGTGTCTAGAAGTCTGGTTAGAACTTTATCATTGTGTGCATATTAACAAAGGATCAGCCCCCCATTGCATAAGGATTATATATGCATACTCTCAGGAATACTGACAGCTCAACCAGATCATGCGTATTACGAAACTGTTAAAGTATGTCAGGAGTGGCTGCCGTCTCCAGCATCCTCCTCCCAGAACCCTCCTGCCTGGCTGCTGGAGCCCAGGCCAGTGCCCCCATTCCAGGGGTCTCTGCCCAGGATGAGGGATGCAGCTGCCACTTTTTCATCTGCAGGTTCAAAGCTGAGCACGTATCCCAGACACACACATGCACAGACGTAAAAGGACATTGGCAGACAAGGTGCTGCCATCAAAAAAGGTGCTGCCTTTTACAGCACCTACATACAGGACTTGAATAACACATGTCCTCATGTGCCCTAGTGTGACTGACCAGGTTTGGTTTGAATCACTGTCTCCCTTATCATTTGTCGGTCAGGTTTGTGTCCCTGCATGTTCTTGTTTATGGCTTCCTCCTATTATTATTATTATCCTTTTTTTTGCCTTGAGTAGGTCCTTGACCAGATATCCTTAAAGGAGAAGACATTGTCCTTCCACATACCCTTACAGGAGGGACCAGCATGAGTGAGGACACTCTACAGCCTCCTCACAGGAGCAAAAACAATTTCCCTCTCTGGATATTTTCTTCATTTAGCCCCCTTCTTCATCCTGGGTATCTGCACTTTCTTCCATGTAGCTGTCATGTCCTTTGACCACTACATGGCCATCTGCCACCCTTTGCATTATGCTACCTTCATGAACAATAGGTTTTGTCTCCAGCTGGTGCTGGCTGCTGCGTGTTGAGTTTCTTCTTGGTGTTCTCCCCACTCGCAATTATACTCCATTTGCCATTCTGGGCCCAACGTCACCAACCACTTCTACTGTGACATAGTGCCACTGCTCCAGCTCTCCTGCACAGACACCGGCCTCATTGAGAAAGTAATGCTGGTGACAAGTGTTCTAATATTACCTAGCACCTTATCAGTAACTGCCTTTTCCTATGCCTACATCGTCCACACTGTCACACACATCCAGTATTCAGCAAGCAGGAAAAAGGCCTTTTCCACATGCTCTGCCATCTCATTGTGGTTGCTATTCTGTACAGCAGCTCCATCTTCAGGTACATCCAACCAAGCCAGCGGGGTGGGAGGGATTTTGACAAAGTTGTGTCTTTCCTCTACTCAGCTATGTAACCCTTACCTCTATACCCTTCACGATGAACAAGTCATGGAATCATAGAATCATAGAATGGTTTGGGTTGGAAGAGACCTTTAAAGGTCATCTAGTCCAACCCCACTGCCATGGGCAGGGACATCTTCAATTAGATCAAGTTGCTCAGAGCCCCGTCCAACCTGACCTTGAATGTTCCCAGGGATGGGGCATCTACCACCTCTCTGGGCAACCTGGTGCAGTGTGTCACCACCCTCATTGTGAAAAATTTCTTCCTTATATCTAGTCTAAATCTACCCTCTTTTATTTTAAAACCATTCCCCCTTGTCATGTCGCAACAGGCCCTGCTAAAATGTTTATCCCCATCCTTCTTATAAGCCCCCTTTAAGTACTGATAGCGTGCAATAAGGTCTCCCCAAAGCCTTCTCTTCTCCAGGCTGAATAACCCCAACTCTCTCAGCCTTTCTTCATAGGAGAGGGGTTCCACCTCCCTGATCATTTTTGTGGCCGTCCTCTGGACCCGCTCCAACAGGTCTTTCTTGTGCTGAGGGCTCCAGAGCTGGACGCAATACTGCAGGTGGGGTCTCACCAGAACAGAGTAGAGGGGCAGAATCACCTCCCTTGACCTGCTGGCCATGCTTCTTCTGATGCAGCCCAGGATACAGTTGGCCTTCTGGGCTGCGAGCGCACATTGCTGGCTCATGTCCAGCTTTTCATCCACCAGTACCCCCAAGTCCTTCTCGGCAGGGCTGCTCTCAATCCCTTCATCCCCCAGCCTGTACTGATACTGGAGGTTGCCCCACCCAGGTGCAGGACCTTGCACTTGGCCTTGTTGAACCTCATGAGGTTCACACAGGCCCACTTCTCGAGGTTGTCCAGGTCCCTCTGGATGGCATCCCTGATGTCAACCGCACCACTCAGCTTGGTGTCATCTGCAAATCTGCTGAGGGTGCACTTGATCCCACTATGTCATTGATGAAGATATTAAACAGTACTCGTCCCAATACGGACCCCTGAGGAACACCACTTGTCACCGATTTCTGTCTGGACATTGAGCTGTTGACCACTACCCTCTGGATGTGAGCATCCAACGAATTCCTCACCCACTGGACAGTCCGCCCATCAAATCCATACCTCTCCAGTTTAGAGAGAAAGATGTTGTGGGGGACAGTGTCAAAGGCCTTACAGAGGTCCAGATAGACGACATTGGTAGCCCTTCCCATGTCCACTGATATAGTCACTCCACCTCAGAAGGCCACTAGGTTGGTCAGGCAGGACTTGCCCTTGGTGAAACCATGCTGGCTGTCTCAAATCACATCCCTGTCCTCCATGTGCCTTAGCATAGCTTCCAGGAGGATCTGTTCCATGATCTTCCCAGGCACAGAGGTGAGACTGGCTGGCCTGTAGCTCGCCGGGTCTTCCTTTTTTCCCTTTTTAAAGATGGGGGTTATGTTTCCCCTTTTCCAGTCAGCAGGAACTTCACCGGACTGCCACGACTTCTCAAATGATGGATAGTGGTTCAGCAACTTCATCTGCCAGTTCCTTCAGGACCCACGAATGGATCTCATTGGGTCCCATGGACTTGTGCACCTTCAGGTTCCTCAGATGGTCTCAAACCTGATCTTCTCCTGCAGTCCCTGCCTTTGCCTTTTGCAGCTTGGGCACTGAAGCTTGAGCACTTGCTGGTGAAGACTGAGGCAAAAAAGTCATTGAGTACCTCCGCCTTCTCCATATCCTGGGTAACCAGGTCTCCCATTTTGTTCCAGAGAGGGCCCACATTTTCCCTAATCTTCCTTTTATCCCCGACGTACCTATAGAAGCTTTTCTTGTTGCCCTTGACATCCCTGGCCAGATTTAATTCTATCAGGGCTTTAGCTGTCCTAACCTGATCTCTGGCTGCTTGGGCAATTTCTCTGTATTCCTCCCAGGCTACCTGTCCTTGCTGCCACCTTCTGTAGGCTTCCTTTTTGTGTTTGAGTATGTCCAGGAGCTCCTTGTTCATCCATGCAGCCCTCCAGGCATTTTTGCCTGACTTCCTCTTTGTTGGGATGCATCGCTCCTGAGCTTGGAGGAGGTGATCCTTGAATATTAACCAGCTTTCTTGGGGCCCTCTTCCCTCCAAGGCTTTATACCATGGCATTCTGCCAAGCAGATCTCTAAAGAGGCCAAAGTCTGCTCTCCTGAAGTCCAGGGTAGCGAGATTGCTGTGCGCCCTCCTCAGTGCCCTAAGGATCTTGAACGCCACCAATTCATGGTCACTGCAGCCAAGGCTGCCCTTGAGCTTCGCATTTCCCACCAGCCCCTCCTGTTGGTGAGAACAAGTTCCAGCATAGCACCTCTTCTCGTTGGCTCCTCTACCACTTGGAGAAAGAAGTTATCATCAGTCAGATTTTCTGACTAAGGACCTTGCCAAATTGGAATGATAATAAAAGGGAGGGAGTCAAAAATACAAGACATAAAACCTGACCAAGAGACAACAACCAGGAAGAAACCTCGCCAGCTGATGAGCTCTCAAGAAACTACAGGCGCCTGGGACTTTGCAACTAGTAAGGATGCAAACCTGAGGGTCAAGGGTGCTGGACGGGGTCAGTGGGGCCAGCTGATGAGGGGCTGTGCCAGGAGGAACAAAGACAGAAAAGGGGTCTAAAAGGGGCTGGCTGAGTGTAAACTGGGGCTGGTCACTGCTGGTCTGGCTGAGCCCTGTGCCTGATCGCTGCAGTCTCTCCTGTCTTACTAAATCTTTTCATAACTCTCTCTCTGCGTATTTTCCCTCTATACCGTGTGTACGTGTGCCGCAAGGACCAAGCAGTAGCTACCGGGGGGATCAGTGTGAGTGGGTTTGGTGCCAGCTGCCGAAGTCAGACTGGGGGTGTGGGCACCCTTGCCTCTGGTGTGAGCTACGGGAGCCAGTGGGGTCCCAGTGCAGCTACTGGAGCCAGTAAAGTCTCAGCCTACAGCCACCGGGGTGAGAACCGCACATGTCCCCAAAACCAGTTACTGAGGGGACTGGCATGAGTGAGGTGAGTGAGGGGCTCAGCGCTGGCAGCTGGAGCAGGATGATGGGTCACAGCTCTTGTGCCCTGGGGGCAGGGGGAGGGTCTATATCTCCCCCAAACCAGGTGTGTGCGGGGTGTGCCTCTATATTCACCAGCGAACTTAAAGCTGGGCTAGCTGGTGAGTAGGAGGTCTGGGCAAGGGCATCGGGGGGCAGGGAGTCTGTGCTGGTGCCCAGGGAGAACCTGCGAGTGTGGGGTGCCTGTGGGACGAGCGTGTGAGGGCTGCGTGTCTGGTGCTGGACCAGCTGGTGAGTAGGGGACCTGTGGGGCGGGTCAGAGGGCCAGGACCTGGGCAGGGGTACCCGACAGACAGAGGGGCCATGCCAGGGCTCGGGGGACCCACGAACGTGCATGTGCTTGTGAATCTGGGGATGTTATGTGTGTGCCTGCACTAGTGACCTCCTGCCTCTGCCAACCCCAGAGGAGGAGGGGACATGGCTGTCTGCGCTCGTGTGTGATGTGAGTCCTGGAGGTACTGTCTGTGATAGGCTGTGTGGCTGGCCATGTCAATGTCCTTTGCATGTCGGTGTGTGTCTGTGTCCTGCGAGTCTCAGGGATACGTGCTTAACTTTACTACTGGTTGAACCTGCAAACGAGAGAGCAGCAGCTGCGTCCCTGAGATCCCGAGTCCTTAGGCACTGGGCTGGGCTCTGGTGGCTGGGCAGGAGGGTCCTGGGCCAGGGCTGCTGGAGCCTGCAGCTGCTTTTGCCATCCTTTAATAATGCTAAAGGTGTTTGAGACTCCAAGGCGCCCTGGGATAGCACTAAAGCCCAGCTTGTGGCTCTCTACATCCTCAATGACTAGAGTAGTTTCTGAAGAAAACAATTTTCTTTTTTGCTCCTGTGATTGTCTTTAAAAGGCACTACATAATTCTGCTGCAGAAGCAACCTCATGATTGAACTAGCATGCAGATGCTCACATGGGTTCTCATGTACTTGCAAGTCAAAATGTGTGTGCATGATGTAGCTTCACTGTCCCTGTTCCGTGAAGCTACCTGATTCTGCTACTATTTCAACTAAATTGAAACAACTGTAACAAATTCCTTTTCTTCTTCTCTGAGAGGCTAGTCTTTGGCAACTGGCATGTATGATAGCTGTGTGAAGGACAGGTACGTTCCACTTATGGTGCTTCAGAGAAAACATGCCTGATGTTTCATGGAATATCATGTACTAATGTCACAGATTATTCAAGCTGTAGCAGGAGAGCATCTGCATTTAAAATGCAATTTAAAATCTGCAATGTAAGCTGACTGTAGGAGTCATCAGCCCAACACTGTCCCTAATGTGAGAAAACAAAGGAAATTCTTCTAGTGAAATTTCCATGATCCGTTTTGGAGGCACTGGATGGCAGAACTGCTGAAGGTAGGACCCCTACTTCAAAATGCTTACTGTGATTACCTAAAGCAAATCCAAGGAAGAACTAAGACCAAAACTTAAAGGTCCTCATAGCCACTAAACAAGAATTATGCAAAGTGAGAGTTGTTTCTGAGAGGTGTTCTGCATTAGGGAATAAAACACTAACCTATCAGTAAAACAATGACTACTGTGAGCTTTATTAGCTCTAATTAACAGCTAATGACCAAAGCAATAATTTAAAAGAGGGATCAAAGAGCAGAATTAGGTAGATTCTACTTCAGCCCCATGGATCTAACAAGCTAAGAAAACTAGTGTGAATGTGCACCATTACAAACTGCAGGGAATTTTTAATACCATTCTCTATTCTGTTATGCATAGGTTATATTGAGGTACTTTTCAAACTTTGGAGCTTCAAATAACATAGTGTTCTTTCATTTCTATGTTAATGGAAACAGTCAAATTCAGAAAGATTCCTTTTAAATGCATCAGACCTTTAAATGCCAGAGAACGTTAGGAGTTTCTTTATTGTGCTTGTAAGTTAAAATCATTTGTCACTCCCAGATCCACAGCTTTCACTTTCAGGTTCATATTAGAAAACTCACGGACAAAAGGCATCATGTGTCAGTGAAGTTATAGCAGAAAGAGAACTTGGATGGAGTCAGTACGAGGAGTGAGATGATAGGGCTGTATGCACTGCTCTTCCTTAGATGATGTTGTCCTTCTCTATGTGCTGTGGTTTCCTGACCACGTCCATGTGTGTACAGTGGAAAAGATGCTTCCCTCCTCTGTCCCCATATATGGACACATTTCTGCTGCCAAAAGCCATTCTGTGCCTTGAGATTTACTAGGGTAGTCCAGGGGTTGGTTGCCCCTTTGGTAAGAGATGAGAAGCCTGAAGAACGCAGCATTAATGACCACTTTCTCCTCTGTGGCAGGCTAACTTCTTCTCTCTTTCTGTGCATCAGTTTCCCATTCTGGGCAGTAAGAAAACACAAAGCTGCCACGGCTGGCACAGCACTGCATGAATATCCCATCTGCACCACACACACAGCAACACGCATCGGGGTAATGAGGCGATGTGACTAATGAAGCAGGTAGTACTGAGCTTCACCCTCTACACTTTCTTAGCATTCTCTAGGGTAGCTTTCCCTCCAATTATTCCTTCTTCCTTTGCCGGTCTACAGACAAAGGGTATTTGGATTTGGTTTGTTTTGTTTTGTTTTTGCTTTCTTCAGACTGTGGGTGTTTTGGTTGTCAGCTGGGCTTTCCCTTCACTGCAGAAAACACCTACGGGACCAGGTGGGATCACAGACCTGACATTTGGGGGGAGCACAATTAACCCTACACCCATAATGGGGCCAACCCTTAAATACCAACTCCTCCTAGTTGTGTGCTTGGTCACTATCCCAAACTATGAAACTCAAAGAGCACCAACATCACACACTTTCAGCACACACAGCCATTGCCTTCTTACGTTGTTAAGCTAAGCCAGCTCTAGGGTTGCACCCTTCGATCCAGTGGCTCTCCAGGGATTCCCAAGAGAATCTTTGCTTCAGTAACTGGCTGAAGCACTGTGATCTTGGTGCAGTGGCGATGCCTCTGTCAGTCTGTCCATTTGATTCCTCCCAGATGAAGCCAACAGAGGGACCAGAACCAGGAAACCACACTCTGCTGACTGAATTTGTCCTCTCTGGATTGTCCAACCACTCAGAACTGCAGCACTTGTTGTTCTTCACATTCTGTTTAATTTACACTATCACCATCATTGGGAACCTTCTCATCTTCATGGTCACAGTGCACCCCACCCTCCGCATGCCCATGTACTTCTTCCTCCGGGCCCTGTCCTTCCTGGATATTTCCACAGCATCAATCGTTGTCCCCAAGATGCTGGCAAACTTCCTGTCAGAGGACAGGAGCATTTCCTACATGGGCTGTGCCACACAGCTCTACTGTGTGATTTTCTTAGGAGCCACTGAATGGTACCTTCTGGCAGCCATGGCCTATGACCGCTACGTGGCCATATGCAACCCCCTTAGATATGCAATCATCATGAACAGTAGAGTCTGTCATTCCTTGGTCCTGCTGTCATGCTGCAGTGGTAATGTTGTGTCTGTGGTGCAGACAGCTTGGGTGTTCACATTGCCATTTTGTGGGCCCAAGAAGATTGACTCCTTCTTTTGTTATATTCCCTCACTCATCATGCTCTCCTGCACTGACACCTCTCTGTATGAAAAGCAGATCACTACAGCCACAGTGCTGGTCATCTTCACACCATTTTGTCTCATCCTGGTATCCTATGCCTGCATCATCTCCAGCATCCTGAAGATTTCCTCTGCAGAGGGCAGACACCAGACCTTCTCCACCTTATTGTTGTAACACTGTATAATGCAAGTGGGACCTTGATTTACTTACAGGCAAAATCCAGTAATTCACAAGACACTAAGAAAGTTCCAGCTCTCATATACACGACCATAATTCCCACATTAAACCCCCTGATTTACAGCCTGAGAAATAAAGAAGTGAAAGGAGTACTACTCAAAATTATAGCTGAGCTGAGGAAGATATAAACGTATTCTGCTTGAAAGGAATCTTTCTTCTCCTCTGTACACTTGGATATTTTGTTTTAAACACCTTGATAACTTGGAACACTTGGAAAACGGATGTATCTCAAACTCAGAGATTTTGTGTTTCTTCTGGTCAGTATGAGTGTCTATGAATCTTACTACTTTGGTATTCATGATATACCACCTTGCATCGTCTGATGGAAAATGAGGTTTTGATCTTTATTTCCAAGAAAAAAAAAGTTAATATTTCGTCCAGTCCAGTCACTGTAGCAGAGACTGCAATGTGCCTTGGAAGGTATCTTGTCACCTGGGCCGTAGTGTCATTTGTATTTTGCATTTCTCTGTTACTAGTCCTTTATGCCATGAATAAAATTTTTTGGAGAAGTGCCTGAGAGCCTCATAAAAGCACTCACAGTGCTTTTCCACATTCTGTCATGTGGAAGGGGGGAAGAAATCAGCTCTAGCTTTGTCTGAGAGGGTAGGAAACAGAATGCGGTCTTCTACATGACCAATGAATGCTCTAGCTCCATAAATGCCCGGTTGAAAGTGTGGCATCAGC
Organism: Calonectris borealis; assembly: GCF_964195595.1. Taxonomy (NCBI): domain Eukaryota; kingdom Metazoa; phylum Chordata; class Aves; order Procellariiformes; family Procellariidae; genus Calonectris; species Calonectris borealis. The sequence continues at coordinate 1,550,450 of NC_134333.1, forward strand.
CTGTTATGTGCCATTTCATCTGGTAACACAGAGACCCTGGGTCAGATTTCCCAAGGTTCTTCTGTCTCATGTTTTAGTATAGCACATGGGTACCTTCCTTCTCTTTCAACAGACTCCAGAGACCAAGACTCATCATTTAATCTTCCAAGAGAGAATGGGAGAAAAATGTGTTATTTGGCGAATTTGCTTAAACAGAAAAAAGATCATAATGAGCAAGAAAAAAACCTCTCATGGGAGTTGTCTCCACTGAGTTTTGCCTGTTGCCTTTTAGGGACAAATACTAGAGACAAGCATGAGTGCCGTTCTATGAGCTGCTTCTGTCTGATGCAGTCTGATGGTACAACCACCATCTTATAATGATAGACTCTGTCAGTCATCTCCCGTGCCAACCTTCTGCCAGGACATTCTGAGGACTGAGAAGCTCCTCAGAACAACCAAATCTCCAACGACCTCTGAGTGTACATCTGTGCACATTTGTGTGTACGCATGTACATGTATGCTTGTGTGTATGTGCGCGTGAGAGGACTCTTTGCTCAGACCCTATTGAGAACTTCTTGCATACTTGCGTACTCTTGATTACTGGTTATCCAGGCAAATTTGAACCTGTGTTTTAGAGGTGAAGAGCTCTCTATCCCATTACCAGTAATAAAGACCATCTGGTCCCCTACTCCCTGATTAAAAAAAAAAAAGGTGCATGCAGTACATCATCTATCAGAATTAATCCAACTCAGTTTGATGAGTGTTTTTTGGGGGGAGGGGGAGGAGGAAAAGTAACGATGATTCTGGGAAACAAGTCAGTTGGGGAAAGATCCCAAAACACTCCATCCATTTTAGCTTCAGAACAACCTTTCCCTCTTCGGGGGTGAAAACAGGAGCCAACTGTGAGGACTATTTCTGCAGCACTACCCGCCCCAGGTGGATTTCCTTCATCCCACCGCCCCCCCTTGGCCGCTATTGTTCCCTGCTACAAAGGCTCCCCATCCCCACGCTACACCGACAACTCCACCACTGCGCAACAGACTCTCCACGGCAGACACCCACCGACCCACTCTCCTTCCCCTTACCCCCACGCGCCTCGCGGGGACCCCCCCCGCCCCGTGGAGGCCGCGGGTGTGGGGGCGCCCCTACCTGAGCTGTCCATGGTGCTGCCGCCCTCGGCGCGGTGCTGCTGCTGCTGCTGCTGAGCAGGTGGCAGAGGTGCCCGCAGTGTGCTGGAGCTTGGTCTTGGACTGTGCTCAGTGGAAAAGGGTTGCCCTTGCCCTTCTCAGCTGGTGCAGGGATGACCTACCTGCTGTTAGACCATCATTTGCCCCAGGAGGAGTAGGCCACTTGAATCTTTGTGATCCTCCTCCTGCCCTGAGTGACATCTGTGGAAGAGACCGTTCCCTGCTCTCCTCATCTCTCATACCGCCCTCATTCAAGGCCACCTGCACCTTTGCAACACTCCTAATTTTAGAAAAATGCAGTAAAGACATCTGCATTTTAGCTAGTTGTCCTTTTTCTCTAGATAGTGAAGAGAAACAGGCACTTCTTGAGAATAGGTCATCTGTCCTACTTTAAATTCCTAATTTAGGATCAGGGTCTAAGAGAATACTGTGTCCTTTTCTCTCTGGTGATATAGCCTACTAAAAAGGAGGAACAGCCAATCTAAAGTACATCCATAGAATATGACAGAAACATATAAAAAGCTTTACAGAAAAAAAGCTACAGAAGATGCAGTTCTTAAAACCACAATTAGACATCAGAAGCAGAGGGAGGGGTAGTGATGTAGCACTTGGGAAACAGTCAAGACTGCAAGAGAGATGACTTTTCAACATTTTCAAGCTGGAGGGATTGAAACCTGTAGTGCCCTTACTGTTATTGTATAGTGTACAGGTGGGAGATGGGGGTATGGTGTTCTCTAGGCATCCTGCTAAAGCTGAGCTGCAGTGCAGAAAAGACTGAAAAATTAATTTTAACTGTATGTTTTTACTTTTCTTAAAGAGGGAACTTAAGACATAATTTACCTCCTTCTCTGCTAGTAAATGTAAATGCAGTTTGTTTCGTTTTTTTGTGTGTTTTTTTCTTCAGCCCTTGGCACTAACGGACCTCAGTAAAGGATATGTTATTGTAGGTAGCCTTATTTCCTAGGAAAGACTGGTTGTCATTGGTTATGGACTATTCAGAAGGATAAACAGCAGGTTCCAAACCTCCACAAGAGATGGAAAGTTGCGTTAGGCATCCTCCTGGTAGGACCTAACTATATTTGACTGAATGAAAACAGGACTCTCTGCATAAGAATGCAGCAGCAGAGGTCCTCAATTAGCTGTTCCAATGCACTTCTATATTTAAGAATAAAAGACTGAATTTCAGTAAGCCTCTGTATGCATCTAAGAGTAATTAGGCTTACTATCACTCCCTTTTTGAGACTTTGGTTTATTCATTGTCTTTCTAAAAGGTAGAAGCTACTTCTAGGAGTTTGAGCCCAATATCTCTGAGAAAATTGAACACTCCAACCTTCCACAAAGGAGATTAAGAGATTGGAGCACCTCACATAGGAGGAAAGGCTGAGAAAGCTGGGATTGTTTAGCCTGGAGAAGAGGAGGCTCAGAGGGAATCTTATAAATGTGTGTGCACACCTGAGGGGAGAGAATGAAAAAGACAGAGTGAGACTGTTGTCAGTGGTGCCCAGTGACAGGCCCAGAGGCAATGGGCACAAATTAAAAACCATGAAATTCCGTATGAGCAGAAGAAATAACCTTTTTTACTCTGAAGGTGCTCAAACAATGGAACAAGTTTTCTGGAGAGGTTGTGGTGTCTCCCCTTGCAGAGATATTCAAAACATGACTGGGCAGAATCGTGGGCAACTGGATCTGGTGAAACCTACTAAGCCACAAAGACCCCAAGAACCTTCTGTGAAGCCAGTTGGTCCCCAGCCTGTACTGGGGCATGGGGTTATTCCAGGTGCAGGACTTGGCATTGCCCTTTGCTGAACGTCATGAGGTTTCTCTGCCCATTTCTCCAGCCTCTTGAGGTCTCCCTGAATGACAGCATACCCATCTGGTCTATCAACACTCCTCCCAGCTTTGTATCATCAGCAAACTTGCTGAGGGTGCACTCTATCCTGTCATCCAGGTCATTAATGAAGAGGTTAAATAGTACTGGACCCAATATTGACTCTTGGAGTACTCCATTAATGACTTTCAGCCCCTGATCACAATCCTCTGAGCACAGCAGTTCAGCGAGTTTTCAGTCCGCCCCACTGTCCAGTTAGATAGTCCATACTTTGACAGTTTGTCTATTAGGACGTTACAGGACAGAGTGTGAAAAGCCTTACTGAAGTCTTCCCTCATCCATCAAGCCAGTCATCTCATTGTAGGAGCCTATCAGGTTGGTTAAGCGTGGTTTCTCCTTCATAAATCCATGCTGACCCCTGCAGCAGCTCAAACCCCCTCATATGCTGCTCGTATCTCCTTTTCATTTGGGGTGTAGTGACATCCTCTATACCCCCAGCTATAAAACCCTAGAGGTCAGCCTTGGGTCTCTCTGAATGTTTCCTGCCAAAGGCTCCAGGTGGAACCATGCTCCCAGGTGTGGTGTAGAGTACACTCCTCACAGCTGGTCCTGTCTGGCCTGTCCCAAGGGCTGCTGCAGGAACTCTCCCTTGCTTGATCTGTTCAAAGGCTCATTGCAGCTCAGGGTCCCAGTTGAAAGAGTTGTTCTTTCAGGTGACTCAATAGAGAGGACTCACAAACTCAAGAGGAAATATGCATTCCCTGCAAGACACAATATGCATTCTCCAGAAACTCACAATGCCTAGGAAAGCTTGTGTTTCTTTTTTGCTAGCTGGTGGGGACGTGGTTGTTATCTTATTGAACACACCCATTGGGATGTGACAATACCAATTTTGTCATTTTATTCCCCAAAACTGGATCTCTTGTGTGGGTCCTTTGACCTTGCTTTGTTTTATGGTTGTCGTGTTTTAACCTGGCAGGCCGCCAAATACCATGCAGCCGCTCGCTCACTCCCCCCCTCCCCCCCAGTGGGACGGGGAGAGAATCGGAAGGGTAAGAGTGAGAAAAACTCATGGGTTGAGATAAAGACAGTTTAATAGAACAGAAAAGGGGAAATAATAATAATAATATTAGAATATACAAAATGAGTGATGCACAATGCAATTGCTCACCATCCGCACTGACCGATAACCAAGTAGCGATCGGTACTTCCTGGAACATGCCTACCATTCATATACTGAGCATGATGTCACATGGTATGGAATACCCCGTTGCCAGCTGGACTGGCTGTCCTGATTATGTTCTCTCCCATCTTGTGCACCTAGCTCAGTCGGTAGAGCATGGGAGCTGAATGTCCTTAACTAGGAGGGTACTTAGCAACAACTGAAAACATCAGTGTGTTATCAACATTCTTCTCATACTAAATCCAAAACACAGCACTAGGAAGAAATTTAACTCTATCCCAGCTGAAACCAGGACAATGGCAAAACAGTTTTCAGAAGGAAGAGGACTTCTACCTTTCAGCATTAGAAGTCACTGTCTCTTTTTGGTATAAAAAAGGCATCCTTCTTTCAGATGATCTGCCATTTCAGCAAGATTACACGTCTGTTCAGGCATCGACTCCCAGGCCATTGGAAACAAAAACTGGTCTACACACCTGTCCAAATTCTCCCACACACCTTGCCACCCAGGCATTGGCTGACTCAGGGCACATTCCTGTGTGCCTTCCCCAGCCTGTTGGTCACTGGAGGTTCTGCTGTGTGGTGGGTGGACCTCGGCCAGCTGTTGAACACCCACTCTCCCTCTCGCTCACTCCCCTCTCCCATGGGATGGGGACAAAGTAGAAGGAAGGCAAAAAGACTCATGGATCATGATAATGACAGCTTAATAAGGAAAACGAAAGCTGTGTGCGTGGGCAAAGCAGAAAGAGAAAGTCAGTCACTACTTCCCATCGTCAGGCAGATGTCCAGCCACTGCCTGCAAAGCAGGGCCTCAGCACATGTAATGGTTGCTTGGGAAGACAAACACCATAAGCCCAAATGTGCCCTTCCTCCTCTTTTCCCTGAGCTTTTATTGCTGAGCACGATGTTACATGGTATACAATATTCCTTTGGACAGTTTGGGTCAGCTGTCCCAGCTGTGTCCCCTCCCATCCTCTTGCCCACCCCCTAGCCTTCTGGCTTTTGGGTGGGGGGAAGAAAGAAAACCTTGATGCTGTGTGAGCACTCTTCAGCAATAGCCAAAACACTGGTACGTCACCCACACTGTTTTAGCCACAAATGCAAAACACAGCACCCTAGGCGCTGCTATGAAGTGACTTTCTAACTCCATCCCATACGGACCCTTTCATCAAGGGCAGCTGACAAAGGTCATTAGAAGCTGCTAGAGCCTACTGGAAGCTTGCCAGAAGTAAAGGACTCCTGTGGCTATCCTTACCCATATCCTTATCCTTATCCTTATCCTTATCCTTATCCTTATCCTTATCCTTATCCTTATCCTTATCCTCATCCTCATCCTTATCCATACCCTTATCCTTATCCTTATCCTTATCCATACCCTTATCCTTATCCTTATCTTTATCCTTATCCTTATCCTTATCTTTATCCTTATCCGTATCCTCATCCTTATCCATACCCTTATCCTTATCCTTAACTGGCAGCAGCAGGCACTCTTGAAGTTCCTCAGGGGATTCCTAGGGGTCCCTGACAATCCCAGACAAAGTCTGTGGAAGTTTGAGAATATCCCAAGGAGATATCAAAGAAGCAGAGTCCAGAAACTGCTGGTGCAAACTGCTGCATCTGTGAGCTGCCTCTTTTGGCTGCGCTCAGGATCTTTCAGCTTGGGAGCGACCTCTGGAGGTTTCTAGTTCAACCTCCTTCTCAAAGATAGTTCAGTTAGGGCCTTGTCCAGTTGAATTTTAAATGTCTCCAAGGGTGCTGTCGCACAGCTTCTCTGGGCCCCTGTTCCAGTGCTTGAACAGCCTCGTGGTGAAAATATTTCTTGTTTTGTCTAATCAAACATAACTTAGCTTTCTCTTCTTAGAACTGAACAAACACAGCTCCCTTAGCATCTCCTCAAACGTCCTGTTCTCCAGCCCCCAACTATCTTCCTGGCTTTCCACAGGAATCACTCCAGACTATCAACATTTTTCTTGTGGGAAGCTGTAAACTGGAAGCAGTATTCCAGATATGGTCTAACAGGTGCCGAGTTAAAGGAGAATAAACACTTCCCTCGATCTACTGGCTACGGTCCTACTGATAGAGCTCAGGATGCTGATAGCCTCCATCATTTTCAGTAGTGCTGCTACCCAAGCAGGCGGTCGCCCCTCCCGTACTGATGCAGGTGATTAATCCACCCATGGTGCAAGAGTTTGCGTTTGTCCTTTCTCAGTTTCATGAGGTTTCTCAGTTTCATGAGGTCCCCCTAGTGTGTCTAGGTCCTTCTGAATGGCCTCCCTTGCACTTGAGTATATTGACTGTCGATCAGTGCCAGTGATGGACAGGGCCATCACTTCACACTGAGGTTTTCTATAAATTGTTATGAGACTGTTTTCTGTTTCCTCCTCCAGCTCTTTGATGAAGATACTAAACAAGTCAGATCCAAGGACAGACCCCTGAGCAAATCCCATCACAACCAGTCTCCAGGCAGATGACAAACCATTCACCATTTCCCTTTGGATCCAAAGACCATCCATTCAGGTTTTCCCCCATCTAGCAGTCCACCCATTCAGACCATAATATCCAAAATTCCACAAGGATGCTGTGGAAACTGTAACCATATGTGGAAGGAGAGACCATCTGCTCCCTCAACATTATCCGATCGAGGACATTCAGGGACACAACCCTGACACACAAACAATGACGGAGACATTGAGGGAGGCAACAAGAAACAAAGCTAATCAGTCACACTAATTGATGGTCTGTCAAGAAACTGCAGGCATCACTTCAGAGAGGGCAACGTGGACTTTGCAACTGATAAAAATGCAAACGGTCCCAGATGCTGGAGGGGGCTGGTGGGACTGTGCACACTGAAGAAGAAATGAACAGGGGAAGGGGATCGGGGAAGAACATAGAGGGAAATAGACAGAAAGGGGTATAAAAGGGGCGGGTTGCATGTGAAACAAAGACGGTCAGTGCGCTTGTCTGGCTGAGCCCTGCGCCTGATCACCACAGTCTTCTTATTAAACCTTTCCTTAACTCCGCGTAATCTCACTCTATCCCGTGTGTACGCGTGCTGCAAGGACTAAGTGCCAGCTACTGAGGGGACCAGTGTGGGTGGGTTTGGTGCCAGCTTCTGGAGTCAGACCAGCGGTGTAGGTGCCTGTGGTGTCAGCTACGGGTGCCAGTGGGGACTCAGCTGCTAGCCACTGGGGCGGGAACAGTGTGTGTTCCCAAAACCAGGTACTGGGAGGGATTTGCATGGGTGGATGAGTGAGAGGGCTCAGAATCAGTGACAGGGGTGGAACTGTGGGTCATAAGCCCATGTGCCTGGATGACAGCTGCTGTGGGTGGAGGAGGCAAATGTTTGCATCTTCCCGAAACCCGGTGTGCATCAGGGGTGTATGTGTGTAACTCACCAGCAAACTTCAAGCTGGACTAGCTGTCAAGTAGGAGACCATGGCTCTGGAATCTGGTGGGCAGAGGGTCTGTGTCCAGGGGAACCCACGAGTGTGGGGTGCCTGTGGGACCAGTGTGTGAGTGCTGCATGTTTGGTGCATCCAGGCAGGGGTACAAGGTGGACAGTGGAGCCATGCTGTTGCTTGGAGGACCCACAAATGTGCGTGTGCTTCTTAACCCTGAGTGTCGTGTGTGTGTCTGCACTAGTGACCTCCCGTCTCTGCCAACCCCAGCAGAGGGGACGTGGCTGTCTGTGCTTGTGTGTGATGTGGGGCCTGTGTGCGGCTGCTGATGAAGGCACCGCCTCGTCTGTGGCAGTCTGTGTGACTGGCCATGTCAGCGTCCTGCGTGTGTGTGTCTTTGACTCTGTGTATGTGTGTGTCTCGGTGTCTCTGGGATACGCGCTTAACTTTGCTACTGGTCGAACCTGCAGAGGGGAAAGTGGCAGCCGCATGCCTCAGCCTGGGCAGAGACCTCGGGTCCCTGGGCACCGGGCTGGGCTCCAGTGGCTGGAGGCTGCAGCTGCTTATACCATCCCTTAACAGAGACTATGTCGAAAGCCTTGCTAAGGTCAAGTAGGTTACATCCCCAGCGCTCTCTTCATCCACAGCTCTCATCATTTCATTATGGAAGGTAATTTGTCTGGTTGGGCATGATTTGTTGTTGGCAAATCCATGTTGACTATTCCCAATCATTATCTTTTCCCTCCAGAAAGAACTTCCAAGAGGACTTGCTCCATGGTTTTCCCTGGATTAGAGGCTGACGACCCTGTAGTTCCCAGATAGTTCTTGCCCTTTTGAGGATGGGTGTAACATTTGCCTCTCTCCAGCCATCCTGATGATGGAGAGGCCTCACAGGCCTCACAGTGGTATCAGCCATCCATCTCTGCACCATCAGATACACCCCCCTGGATCTCATGGTCTTGTACGGGTTGAGATTTCTCAGAAGACTCCTTACTTGATTCTTTCCCACTATTGGTCGTTCCTTTTCTTCTTGAGGCTCTGTCTCTTGGAGACATTGCCAGGGAAGATCAAAAGAAAGAAGGTACTGGGTACCTCAGCTGTATCTGCATCTGCTGCCACTAAATCATTCAGGATAGACTCACATTCTCCTTGTTCATTCTTTTTCAATTAAAGGGAAAACATTTGCACTCGATGGAGTGGAATGGCCACATAGACTGTACACTGCCAAGATCTGCTTTCAGCTAAACCAATGTCTTCTCTGGAAGGAAGTATCTAGATTAAGAGCCTGAAATCAAGACAAGGTCATGTTGCAAGGTACCAAAGGGTACTTTGCTTTGTATTGTGGCACAGCACTGGTGGTATGTGCTGCAGACCCGAAGAGGCACAAGAAAAGACCATTTTCACGTGCAAGGTCTGCTGGGGTAGTGATGGAAACACGCTCGATGCAGTCTGTTTCCATACGATCTCTCTGGAGTAATGGGTTTCTTGCTGGAACAGGGTGGTTCAGCTCAGGAGGAGCCCAGAATTAAACTAAACCATTCAATAACTAAGCACTGTCCATTTATAGACACAGATCACAATGTATTTAAGCAAAATATCAATGATTATTCACCAGAATTGTGAGAGATTTTCAAGGCCCATTTTTAAATGTCAGCTGGTGTAGAAAATTCTTGACAATTGCCCCAATGAAACCTTTCTAACTGAAGTGCACAAGGAGAGGAAAAGAAGATTTCACTGTTATAGAGGTGAATCAGTATTTGGCAGTCGGCACAACTGGGGTTGGCAGTGATGCCAACGTTGCATTTAACTTAAATGGGTTTAGCCGAATACCTTTTGAAACATACATGTTCCTCATTATGACATTTTCATTTTTTTGAGTTTTTTTGAGAGGATTTTCGGGTTTTTTTGAGCTCATTAACCTTTTGGACAACACTTTGGTAAGGTCTAGATGGGAATAAGGATAAAGGAGTGGTTTACGTTGGGTGGGAACCATCTTTCTTAATTTTGGGCTTCTGCAAAACACAGACCTATGTCTGAACTAGACACGTAGACTACTTTATACCCCACGGAAAGCATGAGGTGCTCTAGATTATGACTGGCCTGTTCTGGAGGTAGACTGCTGAGCAGGGCTAACAAATGAGGATTAGGAATTGCCTGTTTCTACTCCTGGATTATAACTGGATTTTAGGGAAATAACTCAGGTTAATCTCCATGCTGTAAGGACGTCACTTTAACTATAGGAAATGATTCCTCACCAGCGCCTTTGCCTGTAAGGATCCCCGGGGCATGCAGTGATGAAGAACCAAAGCTCCATGACAATATTAATTATGCTGGTTTTTTCCCCTCCATTTCCTCCTTTTCCTCTTCCTTTCCATACTGTTGCCCGCTAGGCAACACAGTCATCCTTGCTGCCACCTTTTCCAACCCCAGACTCCACAATCCCAAGTATCTCTTCCTCTCCCAATTGGCACTGGTGGTCATCATCTGCAGCACTATGATCATGTCCAAGATGCTGGGAAGTTTATTGACCCTCAGGGATACCGTCTCCTTCTCTAAGGGCATGCTCCAGCTGTTCCTCTTCATGTGGTGTCTGGGGAAAAAGACAGCGCTGTTCACAGTCATGGCTTACGACCACTGCATGGCCAATTTCTTCATCTTGCACTGCAGTACCAGAATGAACATGAGAGTGTGCATGGGGCTGTCTGCCATGATCACTGCTGTGATCAGTTCCTGGGTGCACAAAGGCCTGATCCTACCATTGACCTTCTGCGGTCCCCTATCACGAACCACACCTTCACCCATTGCTGGCAGTCCCCTGCACCTCTAAGAGGATCAGTGAAGTCATGGTCTTCATAGTAGATATCTTTGTAGTGATGGGGAACTCTCTCCTAATGTGCTTCTCCTACTGCTTCATTCTCAGGTCAATCTTGAATATCCTGACCACATGCAGAGAAGAGGAAAGTGTTGTCTACTCGCTTCTTCCCCCTCATCGTGTTGTCTTTTCATTATTCCACATTCATCTACATTGACATCAGGCTGTGCCCAGCTATTTCTTTGACAGAGAAAGGACTGTAACTACTTAGTGCATTTTGGTGACTCCAGCTCTCAACCTAAATAGTCTTTGCTCTGGGGAACAAGAAGGTCTCTGTGGCCCTCAAGAAAATGGGACCCTATCTTAGGATATAGGCTTCCAGAGGACACCCATAACAGGGCCGTTTCCAGGTCTGGAGCTTTGGCATTCACTTTTCTGCAGATGTATGACTCTGAGCAAGCAATGTCTACAAGAAAGACCCAAGATGCCCATTTCTTCTTCCAAGGTTCCTTTGCTGGTCCAAAACTGGCTTCCCACCTGTATCTTCTTGGACCTGATGAGGCACGCTGGAAAAGGAGAAGTCAGGGAAGGGTGTCAGGAAGGCAGACTGACGAACTTGCCTGAAGCGCCTGTGTGGGTGCAGACTTTGGCTGCAACAGTGGCTGGGGAGAGCTCCTGGATACTTACTGTTTGTGGCACAGGCCCTGATGGGAGTGCTGGGTTGGGTGGGGCTGCTCACAGGGCATGGGAGCCCTCAGTTCTTCCTCATACACCTCCACACAACCCCAGCGGGGGCCAGTCCCAGACCACCCATTGCTTCTAGTCCTTTCTTGCACATTCTCCTGCCCCAGGTCCCAGGTACCCCCCTGGCAGCACACTGACCCTCCTGCCCCCCTTTTTTCTGTTGCTTTTTTAGGTGTTAATGCAAAAAATTCTGTACCGACAAGGAGAAGTTATACAGTGACTTTTTGTTTTCTTTTTCCAGTGAGTGATTCCCTTCCAGGTAGGTCTTACAAAAGTTTTGATCACTTGGTTTAAATAGATACTTTTCGGTTGAGCATTATGTCTTGTAAAGACTGTATCTATGAGGACCGGCGTTTTTATGCTTGGAGGATTCTAGGAGTATGTCATCTCCTACAGCAAGAAGTGGTGTGTAGTCATAGTGAAGCTGCAATAAGATGACTCGCTTGCTACACACTCCACTTCTTGCTGTAGGAGATGACAGACACCTAAAATCCTGCAATCATAAAAAAGTGTAATTACTTAAGTCCATGAAATCATGTAGATTGGAAAGGACATTGTGAGGTCTCCAGTCCAACTTCCTGCTTTAAGTGAAGCCTGTTCAAGCAGGCTGCCTAGGGCCTAATCCAGCTGAGTTCAGAGCACTTCCAAGAATGGATCGGTTTCACTGACCACCCTCAAGCTAAAAAAGCACTTCTTTATACTGAGTCAGCACTTCGTATGATCCAGGCTGTGTCCTTTACACCTTCTCCTTCCACTGTGCCCGCTGAAAGAGGCAAACTCTGCCTCTGTCTTCTCCATACCCTCCGTTAGGTAGGAGAGAGATCAGTACAATCTCCCCTTAGTCTTCTTCAGGCTGAACAGGCACTGCTTCCTTAATGTCTCCTGGGACAAGACTGCTCTTGCTGGGGTGCTCTAGCCCCCTAATTATCTTACTGGCTTTCCAACAGACTTGCTCAGGTTTTCCAATATCTTTCCTATACACACAACAAAGATATTGTGTATGTGGGCACACAACTCCAGGTGCAGTCTCATATGTAGGGATTGTGGGGGAGAAATGGTTTCTTGACCTGCTGCTGCACTTGATAAGACAGCCAGGGATGTGGTTGGCCTTTGCTGCAAGGACACACAGATGACACATGCTCAGGCTGTAATCCACCAGGACCCAGGGACTTTATCTGCAAAGCTACTTCCTAGATAGCTCCTAGCCTGTCTGGTTGTACAGGATTATTCTGTCCCAGGTATAGGACTTTACATTTGTTGAACCTCATGAGATTCATTTCTCCAGCCTGTTGAGGTCCTTCTGAACAGTAGCCTTGCCCTCCAGCACATTGACTGCTATTTCCTAGTCCAAGAACTTTTCTGTCCAGGTCATTAATAAAGCTGTTTTAACTTAAATTTTGAGCAAGTCCTACAGGAAGGTAGCCTTGACCTTTATCTCTAGACTCACAGTCTCTTTCCTGAGCCTCACAGTATTCTTCCTGTCCCCAGAAACTTCTCCAACCACTGGTTTCCACCACTTCAGCAGGATTTTTGAGGACTGAACCTGCACACGGAAACACCCTTATTTAACTGCCTATTGCTACTCCAATACAGTGAGGGGAGAAGAGGCATGCCATTCCTTACCAAAGCTTAAGCCCTTACTTTGGGAAATGCAAGCGGCCCACATGCAAAACTATGTGTTTAGTTCACCTCATCATTTCACCTCATTCTTCTCACCAATGACATCTGCATGAATATGAGAAGCAGAATTCAGCCCCAATGACAGACTGTATCTAGTTAAGCTATACCTAGTTCATGGGCATAGTTCTGCTGCCTAAACATAGACACCCAGTGTCAGCTGAGATATTCTAGGATATACTGTCTCACCTGTAGCTGTTATTACAGAAGGACATAGTTCTCTCCTATGCTGAGCAGGCACCTCAGATGTCACTGGATACATATATGTGGAAAATGATAATGAGCCATGGGAGTGTACAAATGAAGCAGCATCCAAACTCCAGCTACATTCTTTGAAGGTCTAGTCAATAGAGGCAAAGGAGTAGTGGTGTGATTCAGCTGCAACAGCAGAGTAGGAGCGTGCCTGAACATAAGCACTCAGTGCCATACGAGATGCCCCAGGATACCCCACTGAGCCTTTATCTGCCCTTCCAGAGGGGTCTGAGATTGTAGCTCCTGTGTCATATCTGCCAGCCCCATGCAGATATCTTGAATAATCTACAGCATTTCTCTGTTGGCACCAGACAGGATATGCTAAGACATCTAAAAATAGTACCGGACACATATGCTTGGGCAGCTGAATCAAACTGTAGAATACCACTAAAAATAAAATGGAGAAACTAATATGATCATGATGATACAGCATGAAAATCATGGTTGTGACATTGGTGAGACCTTGCTACTTACGTTAATTCTTCTGCATCAAGTGTTTAATGAATTTTCAGATGAGAATTTTACATCAGCTTAGAATGAGCCCTTTTATACTTCATATGTTTATTTTATACACTCACCTGAGAAGTGATAAAGCAAAAGGACTTAACTTACAAAATAAATCAGCTAATTCACAGAGTTTTAAACTAGATGCCAGACTTTGGGTGAGTTGAATACCTTTTCCAGATGCAAACACGTGCACGTATAGATGAGAGGTCTTTCATTTTAGTCCAACCAAAACAGGAGGCAAAATTTTTACTTCAAAATTTAATATAAGTGCTTTAATCCCTACACAGTACAGATGTTCTCAAGCATTTGAGAAAAGAGGTTGAAAATTCCAAAACCTAACCTTTATTCCTTAAGAAAGTTTTTATTATGGCCAGCTTCACATCCTTATTCCTTAGTGTGTATATTACTGGATTCAACAATGGTGTAACTACTGAATAAAAAACAGCCACCACTTTATTCGTATCAGACTCATATTTCACTGCAGGCCGGACGTACATAAAGATAAGAGTGCCAAAATAGATAGTGACCACAGAGAGATGCGAGGCACAGGTAGAAAATGTCTTTTTGCGTGCAGCACCTGATGTTACCTTTAGGATGGTCATGATGATTTGGAGGTATGAAGTCATGATGAAAAGGACAGAGGACATGATGACGACGGTGCTTATAGTATAGCCCACGATTTGTATGCTGTACGAGTCACTGCATGAAAGTCGGAAGAGCTGATCAGCATCACAGAAGAAATGGTTGATTTTGTTAGTGCAGAAAGAAATCCTGGAGAACAAGATGGAAGGGAAAACAGGGCAGATGAATCCTGACAACCAACAGATCATGGCTAAGCTATGGCAGGTCCTTGGGTTCATGACAGTGGAGTAATGTAATGGTTTACAGATGGCCAGGTAGCGGTCATATGCCATGACTGTAAGGAGGAACACTTCGGTGGCAGCAAAAGAGAAGAAGAAGTAATATTGAGCAATGCAGCTTGAAGTAGAGATGGTGCGTTTCTCCATCAAGAAGTTGGCTAACATTTTAGGTACTGTGACTGTTGTGTACCAGGTTTCCACCACTGAGAGGTTGCTAAGGAAGAAGTACATGGCACTGTGAAGACGTGAATCAACTAAAACGATGATGAGAATAAGAACATTGCCCACAAGTGAGAGGAGATAAATGATAAGAAATAATGTGAAAAGCACTATCTCTAGATTTGGCCAGTTAGTGAATCTCAGAAAGACGAACTCAGTGACTACTGTCCAATTTTCCTCTTCCATGGGAATGCCTAGACAAAAATTGAAGAACAAATGACAACAAGAATAGTCAGAGGCAGGATTGCACTCGATGTCCTGTCCACAGCTAGCTGGGTCTGTTACAGAAATCAATGTCAGGTATGCCTGTCTCTAAAGTTCCTTGAGCAAATGAACATTTCTGAATGTTCCTCTTGGGTCTTACGTCCCAAACAGCACTTACACAGCAATTACATGTTTAGTTTCACTCTCCCATTCCATTTTAAAAAGTCAGACTTTCCATTTACCTCCAGTGCATAACAAAAAATGTACGGAAAAGTAATTGCGGCTTGAAATTTGCCTGAGTGTTTGGTTTCATTGATCTGTATTTCAGACTCAGGCTCATGCGAGAAGAATGTTAGCGATCCAAAATCCAGACTGAAATTCAGGCCCTGAGGCTAGCTTTTATCTGTTATCTTCAGATACTCATGATGCCAACGTGTACCAGTGATCTAGTCATTACACTTCCTTACAATCGTTGAACGGAGACACAGATCTGCAGAGGAAGGTTCAAGCCCAGCAATCCTAGGTTTCTTTTCTAGGATGAATAAAATCACTCTTTGGAGGAGTTTATTTCTCCCAGAAATAGGGATTATTAGTTAAGACCTAAAAAGCAATTAGACAAGCAGGATTAGTTTAGATGAATCCCAACATTTACCAAGGCTGATCTCAATAAAATTATTCTTCTCTTTTGAAGTAAAATTATCCATTGCAGTTCAATACTGATGAAATCAAACTCTACAGTATAATAGATAGAACAGTAAGGATGAGAAGAGTCTTGCAAAATTACTCACCTTTATTAGCACAATTGTGATCCAGGAAACTGTAATATGTAAGAGTTACTCAGCAAAATATTGTTTTTGTGAAAGTATGTGTGTGTGTATTCACACCTGGAGGAGGGTAATGATGAGAGTTTGAACTACCTGGAGTTTCATCATTTAAACTGAATTAAAATCAGGAGAATAATTTATTCATGTAATCAGTGACGGTTCTTTCGGCTCTCGATCATGAGTTCATTTTTGTGATGGTGATTGGTTAGAGCCAAACATGTGAGTCATATTCCAAGCATATATACCAGTGGGAGTGTGACCGGTGTAGGGGCTGGATGAGTTTACTTTTGACTGTGAATTCTTTCTCTTCATTCTATTCTTTGCTTTCCTTTCCACTGATTTGGCCAGTTTATTGCCAATCAGATTGATGAGGGTGGAGCTGCTCTAAACTCCGATGTTGTTAAGATCAAATAATTGTAAGTAATCTTGTGATGTTGATGGAACATTCTGATATTCTCTACCACTGCACAAAAAGAATGGATTTTGGCATACAGATTTGGATACATTTTAACTTTATATGAGAATAAACTCAAGATCTATCCGTCTAAGCAAAATGATTAAATAATTTTGATTAATAATGGGGAAAAAACGTCCCTGGCATGCATTGGCTAATTGCCACTTACTCCAATAAAAACTTAGAAGAATGGGTCATAAAGAGACAACTGTATTTTCCACACGTAAATTTAGGTGAAGTAAATCTCACCCCATATTTCTATGTCTGATTTCATGATTCAAAGCTACTTCTATAATTCTAGGCGGGGGGGGGCATGAACCAGGGAGATGGCAGCTCTTCCCTGTTGGGTGGAGGTTCAGTGCTGTGTAATGAGGAACATTTTGCTCTCCAGAAGCTTCCTACGCTTTCCTCAGCTCCCCTGTATATGAGTTGCATTGCTACAGCTCCTGCAAGTGGGAAATGAGTGCCTCAGCCACTATGTATATGCTTACAGCATGCACACGAGCAGCAATGAGAGCATGTTAGCAGCGCGAGGGGACACCGCAGGACTCACCGAGAGGGAATGGGAGATTTGGGTGAGGGGATTGCACCTGTGGATTAAACTGAAGAAAATACAAGTTAGAGCACTACAGATCAGTGGCACCGCTGGCAGAACAACAGTCACACAGTTTGGGGAGCTAAACTGAGTGTTGCTAGTGCCCTGGACATACTTATGACCAGGCTGGGGTTGGGAGGAGAGGGAACTTAAGAACCTGGAGGAAAAAAAATTGAGAATCCGATAGGAAGAGTCTGGAGATGGGCTGTATTGGAGGGGGTGGGAAAGGTGAAGAGGCAAAAATATTCAGGAACTTGCTGCTGCAAATGGAAGCTATGGGTCTACACCCTCCTGCAGAAGAAGAGCAATAGTCATCCAGCAACCCATGGCCCTGTACACACAGGCCAACGATCACCTTTCTGGGGCTAACTGATGACTGGTTAGATGGCTAGCTCAGGGGGACATCTTCACATTGTAGGCATCTGGATGTAGGTGAGATTTACGCATTGGAGCATAAATGCTACAGAAGGATTTTTCAAGAGATTTTATTATCTCTTATTCCCCCCAAAAGCTAAAATTAAATCAGCCCTTTACCTTTATGCAGGTAATAGCAAAAGACAAGACCACCACTTGGTCAAAGGAAATGCCTGATGCTCCCTGTGTTTGATGAAGCAATGCTCTAAGGAAAAGTTGAATTAATTGGATCCCGTAATTACTTCTCTCTTTTCACTACCTCTGAGGTAGCCTGTATATCAGGATTATGCCTGTGTGGCTAAATTTTGCTGGGATTAATTCCATCCCAACCAAGTGTATGCCTTATCTGGCACTAAATGAAAGGTGCTTCAAAACATCTGGACGCATGAAAGTAAATAAACAAAACTGAAAACATTAATTTTTAAAAGTTGCTGGGATGCTTTTCGATAAGAGGCCGTCTGTTTTTATATATATACAGAAGTATTTCCATTATTTTCTCTGCAAAACCACTTGAAGACTAGTGATTACACATACTGACATACATACGCACAAACACACTCCAGCCTGCCCTATTGCTGCCACCCCAGATGCACGATCCCCTATGACCCATAGTTCCCTCTCCAGTTGCAGGTTGTTAGATCTCCATACACTTGCACGCAGAATAAAGAGTCCCTTTGCACAGGAAAACAGTTAGAAATGGAGCTTAATAAGAAGACAGGACAGACTGTGGCGATCAGGCACGGGAGGACATCACCAGTTAAGCTCACTGACCACCAGTTCACACATTACCAACCCCTTTCATCGGCTTTCCCTGTTTCCCCATGCTTGCTTGTCCCCAATTCACCTTCATTCCCCTCTTTCCCTGCCTTTGGTCCCCCCTCCAAACACATCTCATCTCAGTACATTTTTTGCAATCCCAAAATGGTCTTCCTGGCATGCCATAATGAGTCCCAAGCCCTGATAGGCAGTAATCCCCCTCAGTCCCTAAGGTGATCTGGGGACATCCTCTCCTGTTCACTCATCTGGTGGGTGTGTCACACTAGGACAACGTGGGTGACAGTCCTCTTGTGGTAGCCCTGAGAGTATCCCGGTCAGCATCCTCTGCTTGTCTTGTTTAGTTATTGGGGATCCTCTGCCTGTCATGTCTCCTTTGGCAGCCTCTCCACAGCCCCCCACATCCAGGCCTCCCGCAAACGGCAATTCTCCTTTAACTGCAAGTCACTCGTATTATGAACTCTGCACTCCATCCTCCAAATTCTATTTTAAGTGTCGTTATAAAAATCTGAACACATTCTTGTTACAAACCTCATGTCTTGTTCCTGTAAAACATAGAATCAAGAACATCATTCTCTATACCTCAGTATACAAGCAAATGACTGACATTGTGCAAGCAAAAAGCAACACCTTTAAGGAATGAACCAGGGCATCAACAGCAGTATGACTTCATCCAGAACCAAAACATGGCACGAACAACTTCATGTGATACAGCGTAGTCATTTTCCCCATTCAAGGCCTAAAATGCACCAAACAGCTTTGTTTCCCTTGAACTTGCTCCACATCCTGTAGCATCAACTGAGCTCTGACCTTTGCCCTGTGCTCACAATGCCTTAACTTGCAGTCCTAGATCTCTGAAGGGTTTTCTGTCCCACTCTATCATATCCTCCCCCCTTTTTTTTTCAGGAGCTTCCATAAGTACCAGCATGTAAGGTGGGAGCATGGAGAAATCCCTCTTGATGTTTCTTTTGATGTCAAGCACAACACTGGACTCTTGGCATTACCCTTGGCCACGCTTCTGATCATATGGTGGCTTTCCACTATGCACCTCAGCACATACAGGTCACTCCTTGATCAACAGGATGTCCTGTCGGGTTACCAGGTGATACCAGAAGGGCACAGGTAATTGTTCCTAATC
This sequence comes from Calonectris borealis, assembly GCF_964195595.1. Taxonomy (NCBI): domain Eukaryota; kingdom Metazoa; phylum Chordata; class Aves; order Procellariiformes; family Procellariidae; genus Calonectris; species Calonectris borealis. The sequence continues at coordinate 1,569,496 of NC_134333.1, forward strand.
ACTGGAGCCATTGCTTAACATAGCCCTCCACCACCTGATCCAATAGCCCACCTCCATTGCACAGGCCAGTGATTACAGGTGACACAGGTCCCAAACTCCCAAGAGCTCTGCACTTCCAAGCCATCAGCTGTATCTTCATGGCTCCAGTTTCCCAGCACCTTCCACAGCCACTGCCAGGGCATTTTGGTACAGTAAGTTTCCCACACGTCTTTAATTTCACTCTGAGTAAAGGGCAGTTTAGCAGCCACTTTCTGGGGAACAGAACTCCATTCCCAGGGGTCTGCTCAATTAGTGTAACTGGGGTTGCCTGACAGGACTCTGTGTTTAATTTGTCCTCGGAGTCCCAAATTTCCCTAACCCAGCTTTCCATATCCCACTCCATGGCAATCCCCTTAAGCATGCTGACTGTTCCTGTAGCTACAAACTTCTGAACAAGGGTCTCTCACACTGTGTTAATGTTTCTTTTAGAAGATCATTAATCTGACAGAGAAAGTAATTTCAGTTCTCGGTTCTCAACCCCTGTTAAGTGGTCCCAATCTCTTTGGAGCTCTACCTGAAGCAGATACTATGCCCCCACACTCTCTCATACCAAAGCAGCGCATCTCTCTCCTGGTCCTTTTTATGCATTGTATCATTTTTACAACTCCTGGACTAATTCCCTTGGTTTCTGTACTGGGAGACAGTCCATGTTCCACGCCACTGGTGCATGGGCGTGGAGTGGGCACTGCCCTTTCTTTCCCCATCACACCACTGTTTTCTTGGGTCCCTTTGGACCCCCATTTTCCTGACTGTTTCCACAATGTTCAAACTCATCCTCACATGTATTTTGGGAGCACCCCTCACGTTGCAGAACAACAGAAATTCCTAATACCAGAATCAAGGCTTCCAGCATCTCAAAGTCATTCCAACTATTGCAATCCCAGACCATGACATTTGAAAAGTCCACCATATGTGAAAAGTCATGGCAGACTGGTGAAGTTCCCAGTGACTGGAAAAGGGGAAACATAACCCCGCTTTTTAAAAAGGGAAACCAAGGAGGACATGGGGAACTACAGGCCGGTCAGTCTCACCTCTGTGCCCAGCAAGATCATGGAGCAGATCCTCCTGGAAACTATGCTAAGGCACATGGGAAACAGAGGTGATTGGTGACAGCCAACATGGCTTCATTAAGGGCAAATCGCACCTGACAAATTTGGTGGCCTTCAGTGACGGGGTTACAGCATTGGTGGATGAGGGAAGGATGACTGACGTCACCTACCTGCACTTGTGCAAAGCATTTGATACTGTCCCACACATCATCCTTGTCTCTAAAATGGAGAGACATGGTGTGGCGAGTAAGGACACGGACTCCGTCTGAGAGAGAACGAAGATGGAGACGAAAATCTTTTATTATACAGCACAAGCGCCTTTTTATACCTCACATTATGCCACGTATGCACTTCAAAGAATTCCCTAGTACATCCCCTAAGCAAAGGTCATCTCGACACTCTTCCGCTAATTTCCTTATCTTTGTCACACCCTCAGAACCGTTAACTGCCACCTCTTACCTCCCTTTTTCCAACGGCTTCTTTCACTTCCCATCTTCCCATGGCTTCTTGTTTACCAATGCTATGATACTGCTTGTACTCTCAGACATTGATTCCTCCACAACATGGATTTGATGGGTGGACCACTTGGTGGATAAGGCATTGGCTGGATGGTCACACTCAAAGACTTGCGGTCAACGGCTCAATGTCCGGGTGGAGATGAGCATTATTTAACATCTTTGTCGGAGACATGGACAGTGGGATTGAGTGCACCCTCAGCAAGTTTGAGGATGATGCCAAGCTGAGTGGTGTGGTTGATACTCTAGAGGGAAGGGATGCCATCCAGAGGGACCTTGACAGGCTAGAGAGGTGGGCCTGTGTGAACCTCATGAAGTTCCACAAGGCCAAGTGCAAGGCCCTGCACCTGATTGGGGCAATCCCAAACATGGATACAAGCTGGGTGAGGAGTGGATTCAGAGCAGCTCTGCGGAGATGGATGTGGGCGTACTGGTGGATGAAAAACTGAGTATGAGCCGGCAACGTGTGCTCGCAGCCCAGAAAACCAATCGTATCCTGGACGCATGAAAAGAAGTGTGGCCAGCAGGTCGAGGGAGGTGATTCTGCCCCTCTACTCTGCTCTGGTGAGACCCCACTTGGAGTACTGTGTTCAGCTCTGGGGGCCCCAGCACAAGAAATGGACCTGCTCAAGTGGGTCCAGAGGAGGGTCACAGAAATGATCAGGGGGCTGGAGCACCTCCCCTATGAGGACAGGCTGAGAGACCTGGGGTTGTTTAGCCTAGAGAAGAGAAGGCTCCGGGCAGACCTTATTGCCGCCTTCCAGTACTTCAAGGGGGCCTACAGGAAAGATGGGGAGGCTCTCCCTATCAGGGAGTGTAGTGACAGGACGAGGGGTAATGGTCTTAAACTGAAAGAGGATAGATTTAGATTAGGTATTAGGAAGAAATTCTTTACTGGGGGGGTGGTGAGACACTGGAACAGGTTGCTCAGGGAAGTCATGGATGCCTCCTCCAGGGAAGTGTTCAAGGCCAGGTTGCATGGAGCTTTTGAGCATCTGGATCTAGTGGAAGGTATCCCTGCCCATGGCAGGGAGGTTGGAACTAGATGATCTTTAAGGTCCCTTCCACCCAAACCATTTTGTGATTTTATGATTCATGATGCTGCCCACATCTTCCACCAATTACCCTCACAGGCAAAACACTCTCAAGGCATGGAAATTTACTTGACTAAGTCACCACCTGGTCTCAACTTTCTGTATTTTTGCTGTGGATTACATTCAGCCTGTCAACGCAATGCTGGTAAGGTGATGGGCAGCACAGGAGGTTGAAGTGGTATGCGTAACTGTTTTCTGTTACTTTACGCACAGCAGTTTCTTTCTGTCACCCTAGGCTTACGGGTTTTCTGCCAGTTTAGCAGGCAGGAGCACTCTGTTCATAAGGTGCTGTCGTGGTTTAACCTGGCAGCAGCCAAATACCACGCAGCCGCTCACTCACTCCCCCCACCCCCAGCGGGACGGGGAGAGAATCGGAAGGGTAAGAGTGAGAAAAACTCATGGGTTGAGATAAAGGCAGTTTAATAGGGAAAGCAAAAGCCGCGCACGCAAGCAAAGCAAACAAGGAATTCATTCACCACTTCCCATCGGCAGGCAGGTGTTCAGCCATCGCCAGGAAAGCAGGGCTCCATCACGCGTAACGGTTACTTGGGAAGACAAACGCCATCACTCCGAACGCCCCCCCTCCTTCTTCTTCACCCAGCCTTATATGCTGAGCATGACGTCATATGGTATGGAATAGCCTATTGGCCAGCTGGGCCAGCCGCCCTGGCCACGCTCCCTCCCAGCCCCCTGCACATCTGGCAGGGCATGGGAAGATGAAAAGTCCTTGACTAGCGTAAACAATACCTAGCAACAACCAAAACATCAGCGTGTCATCAACGTTATTCTCACACTACATCCAAAACACAGCACTATACCAGTTAATAGGAAGAAAAATCAACTCCATCCCAGCCAAAACCAGGACAGGTGCCCAATCCAACAAGGCACATGGGTGCACTTCAGTCCAGTCACAGGTGTCCGTGCTCCAGCATAAGTAGCTCATGGGACATAGTCCTTTCACAGATGGTACGTGCTGTAGTGTGCCTTATCAACAGACCGCTGTCCCTTCAGGGTATATATACCCCTTTGCATGTAGTGTTCTCTCCCACCCTACCCCCACCAAAAGTGTGTCTCCAGCCTGTATTGGCTGCTAGCTCTTCTTTTATACAGGTTTGACGAGGAACACCATGTGCTTCTCTGAATGTGTAAAGTTTTGGTGTGCAATTCCTGTGTCCCTGACCCACGTACACCTGGTTGTTTGCGTTGGTTTCAGAGCTGGGTGAAACAGATTTTGACTGACACTTGGCAGTTCATTATCTCCTCCCACAGAGGTCACCCTTGCGGACAACTAATGATTAAACCAACTTATGCCCATTAGAAAGACAGGCTGCTATTCAGAAGGATTTGGATGGGCCCGAGAAATGCTCTGAAAGAAATCTTCTCAAGTTTAAAAAATGCAAACACAAAGTCTTATGTCTGGGATACAATAACACTATGTAACAACGCTGGCTGGGGGATGGGGGCTGCAAATAGTTAGTACCCAGCTTTGCAGAAACAGATCTGTGTGTCCGGGTGCACAAGTTAGGTGTGTGCCTACAGTGTGTCCTTGCAGCAGCTAAGGCCAACTGCATTCTGAGCTGTAATAGCGAGAGTAGTCAGCACGTCTAGGGAAGTGATCCTTGCCCTCTGTTCGACACTTGTGAGAGCCCATTGGAGTAATTTCCCCATTTTTGGCCTCCCCATTACAGTGTTAGGATGAGACAAGTTGTACCATGACAAAACCCAACTCAGTTTAAAAAAAGGACCTTTCTTTTACCAGGAGTGGACAGACATTGGAATAGGAGCCCAGAGAGGCTGTGGCATTGCCACAGAGATACTAAGAGATACTCCAAACTCGACCGGATAGGTCCCTGAGCAATTTGCTTTAAACAGGAGGCTGGACTGGAGACTTCCAGAGGTCCCTCCATCCTACATGATTCTGTAATTTGCTGATTCTGTAGCTGTGAGCTGACAAAGGGATTATTCTTAGTAAAGTGCACACACCATTAATCAACACAATTAATGAGCCAAAACTGTATTGATTAGCCAGTTTTTACCTGTTGACTACTGATATGATCCTGGCATGTAACTCATAGTGCTGTAGGGAGTCACATAAGGTATTCAGGCTCATGGAGCTTAGCACAGAAGGACATTTGCTGAGCCTCTTGTGCTTGTGGGATTACCATCTACGGAATAATATAAACAGGAACTTTTTAATTCATTCCCTTGTGACACACCCCCTAAATCTCCCAAACAATACTCTTCTGGCTTTCTTTTTTTCTTATTCTGTTAGGAAACCTCACAAGTGTTTCAGAGAGAGGGTCTGAGATGGCAGCTGGCACAGTGCAGTCCTCAGAAAACATAACAGAAGGAAGATTCAGAGGACAGACAACGCTTTTTACAGTTTTTTCTCTCCATGCTTTTCTCCATAGTTTATGTCATAACTTGCCTGGGGAACTTCACCATCGTTGTCATGGTCACCAGCGACCCATGACTTTATCACCCCATGTACTTTCTGCTGGCCAGCTTGGCCTTTCTAGTTGTCAGTGACTCCTTAGCCAATGCTCCCAATTCACTCATGATGACTTTCTCAGACTTAAGGAGACGTTGGGTGCAGCAACAGGCTTTAAGTGCCCTGACCTGCCTATAACATCCTTCCTTGTAATCCTTCTCTGCTCTCTCTTCTCTCCTTTCCCCAAGGGCTTAGCTGCCTGGGTTCAAGGTCAGCACTGATAGAATGTGGTTGTTTAACCTTCTATTAATCTGCTGTGAAACATCCAAGTTATGAGAAAGCTATGCGAAACCTCACCTGGAAACTCCATTCTGCCAATTGGCTCAGGACTTCAGTGTTTAAGCTTAGATCCTCTTCTTGTTTCCTGCCCTGGCTATGCTGCAGGTTTGCTGTGCCTGGCCTTGTATCGTGCCCGTTTTTACCTCGCCTTGACTACTTGAGTTCCTGGCCTAAATTTGAATCTGCTCCACTGCTATGGACTTGTCTAGCTAACACGGGGGTATCATGACCTTGTTTTGTCCAAGAGCTGAGTTACAGTGCAAACAGGAGCTGGATGACGTGAACAACCTTGGATCAACAAGTGACAAGAGAACAATGTCTGAAACTGCTGGAATGACATCACTGTGGACTTTCTGATTGGATGCCTGCACTGACATCTGCTGTGGTAGATATAGGAGAGTAACATTGCTACAGCATGCAGATGCAGGGCACCTGAGGAGAAGCTTTCACATGTTGGTGCCAACCTGCCACGCAAGAACCCAGTCCTGAGACTGGCTGGAGAGCGTCGTCTTCCCTGGACTCGACTATGCTGGCTCACTGGAACGGTAATTTTGCAAATCTCAGTTAATTGTGTGTTTGCATGTGTGAGCGTAAAACTTTCCCTCATGTAGCTTATCCTCCGCTTGGTCCACTTGTCACATTGAGCTTAGTGGTGTCATGTTCCCTGGCATCCCTTTCCCTCTGGCAATCACTGGGCTGTTGGGTGACCGGTTACTGTGTCAATGATTCTGCTCTGCTCTTTTTTTGTCTGTACCGTGGGACTGCTGCCTTTGCTGGTGAGGTGGGCTGCTCCTGTCTGCCTTGCTGTCACTCTCAGCCCCCTGCTTGCCTTCCCTTGCAGAGCAGGCAACTATTCCTGCTCCCTGACCTCTCTGTTTTCAGGGAACATAGCACACAAGCTGTGACCAGCAAATTAAACAGGTATTGCTAGTCATAGCATCTGTGAGCAGAAGTTTATTGTTTCAAATGAAAATCCAAATAGGATAAGGGAGGAATAGGTTACTCTAAATTCTTTATTGACACAACCACGGCACAAGTCCAAATGCTCTGGCAATCCCTGATTTGGCTTATCCTGTGGTTTCTCTCTGAATTGAACATCTGTCTCTCCAGGCCAGGGGACGCATACACAAAGAGGAAATGTCCCAAATTCAGGCTTTGACCATGCCAGCCATTCAGACAAACTGAGTCAAACCAACTGACTCTGCAAACTTTAACCCCTACAAAGGAAAGCAAGCAGCAGAAGCAAGGCTTATTGTCCATAGCATAAAAGAATCTGTCATCTGATTAGTACGGACAGGAACTGAGGTAAAAAGGAGAGAAACGTTTTATGAGGACAAGAAGAATTCACAGGGATTCTGAGAAAGTGTGGGAGGAGCATAAAGGATGCCTGGAGAAATGCACACCAGCTCACATTTTCAGATGGGAGGAAAAAAGATTTCACATGTTTTGGGCAGGTAATTGGGACACACGGAGAAAATGGAATGGGCATGAGGAACTTCTGCCTTTTTGCTGGGTTGGAAACAGACTTGGTCAATGGCAAAGTAGACGAAAGGTCTGGCATGCTGAGTCAATGAATGTAAGACAAAGAGAGAAATAGGGGCTAGAGTGCAGGAGCCTTGGAGTGAGACTGAATGGCAGAAGGAAGTGGAGAGAAGAGAGTCTGATGTGAAAATGAAAGCTCTGAGATGTGACATGGAGTTCTCACAGACACAGGGGGAACAGGGTGAACTAGAGCAGGTAGGGCAGAAGAGAAGTCTTTCTTGTCCTGGAATGAGCGCTGGGCACCTAAAGGCTGTCAAAAGTGCCTCTTTGTAGGGTCAGGGGGTAGAATACTGGTCACATATCTTCAGATACCTACAGGATAGGAATCCAGACATAAGCTAGCCTTTTGGGCTTCATTACAGCCAGTGGTGAAAAACAGGCACGCCCAGAGCATAGTTTCTCTCGTCCTCAGGTAGGTATCAAGACTAGGACAGATTGATCACATTCTGCAGCTGCCATTTCCTCAACCTTGACTTCAACAGGACTGTACAACTAGTTCACGTACAGAGATTTAGGATGCTGAGGGCTGAGGTCAAGAGAGGTGGAGTCCAATGTATGTACCTGAAGGATGTTGCAGGTGGGACCAGGTTCCTAAACAGAAATGCCTAAAACATGGCATCTGACTTCCAGCTGCCATACCTCAAGGGCATATGTCACCCATAAATCATGTATGACAGTTGCCAACCCAGTGTAAATGTCTTGGGTATTTTAGGACTTCTGAATTTACTTTGAACATTTACTTTAGAAGGAAGATATGAGCACCACCAGTGAAGTGACTCAGCACGCCAGACCCTTCACATACCTTCCACTTCATTGGTGGTGCTCATATCTTCCTTCTTGCAGTGATGGCAGCTGATCGGTATGTGGCTATCCATAAGCCCTTGCAGTACTTGACAACCATGAGCCGTGAGGTGTGTGTAGGTCTAGTGGCAGGATCATGGGCAGGTGGATTAATTCACTCTGCAACACAGATTGGTCTGCTTCTCCCCTTGCCTTACTGTGGTCCTAACTTGAACTAATCATCAAGGTCTGCTTAGAACCAACAAGAACTAGACACACTCATAAGATGATTGAGATCATCTTAATTCAGGTATCTGAGATAAGTAGAATGAAGTGCCTATGCCTGTATAAGTGAAATGAACTGCAGTTTGTATATCCTGAGTCCTCTCTGACTGTGAAGTCCAGGACACGCTCCCCTGCAGGATGTGGTGAAGAGCCCAGTGGGGCTCGAAACAGCTTGGCTTTTCTCATTCTTCCGATTGCTTGTCTCATGGTACTGGAGAGAAATTCAAGAAACTAAGCATTCTCTTGCTTGCTGAGATGTTCTTTTTTTTTCTCAGATCACCTCTGTTTGCCCTGAAACAGACGTGCCTGCAAAGTAAAGAATGTGCAATACATCCTGTTTCCCTCTGGCTAACACAGGAGTAGCACAGTAAGCAGTACTACATCATAAAATACGCTGAAGTATTTATTTTCTTAATGAATGCCAGAGTAGGAATCCCTTAGAGGCTATAGCAAAACTATTTTTGTTTAGACCCAGGAAAGTTAGTATAGATTTCATAGTAACTCCGTTCCTAACATTTACTTTGATGCTTAGACAGAATGATGTATGAGTGGTTTTTTATGTATTTTGTTTTCTCTTTGGAGTCCTTTGTGGAGGAGAGGAATCAGGCAACTCTGAGACTGCAGACAATGCAGTCCTATGTGGAATGAGGGCTCTTGATGTGTGAATGGAAAAAGGTAATATTAGAGAGAAGCACAGTTGCACTGAGGAGGGTGTGGCAGGTGCACCCCCCCTGACGAAAGGCCAGGGGCGTTAGGGCCACAGCATCCTCACTTTTTGCGCCCTTACTTTCGCGCCTTTATGGTTGTGCCTGCCAACCATCACGTACACACGTAGGTAGTGTGTGCCGACCATCACGTACACGCTTTGGTCACGTGTGCACCTCGGGCTAAAAGTGGCAAGGTTAAGGCCTCAGCCTATCAGAGTTGACCACAGGTCAGATTTGACTAGGGTATAAACGGAGCCCCGCCGGAGGGCAAGTGGAGTCGGTCCTTCTCGGAGCAGCGGGTCTGCAGTCGGGGACTCTCCCTTTGGGTCGGGACACTGCCCAAGGTAACTCCTCGAAGTTGAGAGCCCTCATCTTATATAGGTGAGTGATTATGTGCATTTTGGGTCCTCATTTCTAAAGATGGCCGTGTAGTATTAATTCCTTGTACACCATCCTGTGTTTTACTGATGTTGTCGGAGTGTTAATTTGATTATTGATAAGCCTCATTTCTAGTTAGTTTTCTGCTAAACAATTTTGGTTTAAATAAAGGATTTTTTTATTGCTATCACTTGCCTAATCCAATTCTGTGAGCCTCCGCGACATTAAATTGGCGTAGTTGGCAGGATGGTGTCCATAGAGGAATTATTACAGAGGCACGGCTGCAGCCCTTCTCCCCCAGGTATAAAATGGGCAAAGGAGAAGTGGTTCAACCCAGTCATGGTCGTAGAGAGGGTAGAACAGTGAGGAGGGGTCAAAGCCTGCATTACTGGGGAAACAGAAATCTATTTATGAATAGAAACCAGTTGTGAAGTTACACTGGGTTTTAAGGGTATAGATGCAGAGGAGCCAAACTGAGGATCAAAGAAAACAGCTCCGAACACTGAGACTACCTCCACGAACAAAATTTCCACTGTACAGTGCTAGGATATAAGGAGGTTTCTAGAATGGAGGTTTCTGAGCCAGAGGAGGGGAAAGATTCTCTCTCTTGGTGCTGCAGAGCTCACTTTCCTCAGCCTCCCTTCTACATTGTTCCTCTCACAGGCATGCTCGGATGGTGACGAATGGAGCCACAGAATGTAACCGGTCCTGTGAAGGAATTTGTCCTCCTGGGCTTCAGCCACAGTCTTAAGACTCAGCAATTCCTGTTCACAGTCTTCTTCATTGTCTACCTGATGACCTGCTTGGGAAACATCACCATCCTCACCACTGTTATCACTGACTGCCACTTGCACACACCCATGTACTTCTTCCTGGCCAACTTAGCATTCACAGATATCACCGAATCATCAGTAAATACTCCCATTCTGTTGTCAGGTCTCCTCTCCCAGCACAAAACTGTTCCATTCAAGGAGTGCATCCTTCACATGTTTTTATTCCACTTCATTGGTGGTGCTCATATCTTCCTTCTTGCAGTGATGGCAGCTGATCGGTATGTAGCTATCCATAAGCCCTTGCAGTACTTGACAATCATGAACCGTGAGATATGTGTAGGTCTAGTGGCAGGGTCATGGGCAGGTGGATTCATTCACTCTGCAACACAGATTGGTCTGCTTCTCCCTTTGCCTTACTGTGGTCCTAACACCCTGGACAATTTCCACTGTGATGTTCCACAAGTACTGAAACTGGCTTGCATTGACACCTACCTGACGGAGCTGCTGATGGTCTCAAATGGTGGACTGCTCCTCATAGTAATTTTTGTCTTGCTCCTCATTTCATACACTGTCATTTTAGTGAAGATAAGGAGGCAAGTCACCGAAGCAAAGAACAAAGCTTTGTCTACCTGCATAGCCCAGATAATGGCAATAAGCATAACATTCATTCCAGGAATATTCATCTATGCTCGGCCCTTCAAGACATTCGAACTGGACAAAGTGGCCTCCATCTTCTTCACTGTGCTTGTTCCAGTGCTGAATCCCATGGTCTACACTCTGAGAAATACTGAAATGAAAAAGGCCATCAGGAGACTTGTTTCTAGGGTCATGAGAGATTCTTCCCAGGTTTAAAAATGCATCTTCTTATGCTTTCTCCCTTGCCTATGAGATGTTTGTTCTTCCTGCTTTATTTGTTTTAGAGAGTCATATGTATTTTTCTCCTTTCCATTTTTTTCCCAGTAAGATTTTAGTAGAGTGTGATGACAGTGTTTCCTAAAGAATGTTTACGCCTGTAACTTGTGCCATTAATAACCACCTGAAATCCTTCCTTCATATATTGAATAATACTTCCACATTTGGATGACTTTATTAAGATACCCAGGAATTTTTTGATTCTCGTGAGTATATTGTGACTGATTATCTACTAAGGTTTTGGTTACACTTCCTGTGTACACTGTACAGTTATATTCTACAGGAGCAATTAATTCAATTTGGCAGACAGTATCTGTCTTATTTGTTTGTTCACACTTTGAATGTTATACTCCTTTCGACTGGGATTGTCTGTATCAGATGAAACCACTATGGAAGAAGACAAGATCAGTTTTCTTAAAGCAACTGAGCATGCTATGAGGAGACATGTTTATGGTCTACAAGTAAAGGAACGTGAGGGTTTTAGGGTCACAGAAAAGATCTGGAAGGCTGCAGCTGCCTGAGATGCTGTCGGACTGCTGGGATGAGTTGGTACCAGACGGCTATCGCAGAGAGATAACTGTAACAGTCACCGAGTTGACTGAAACTAACCCTGTAATTGAGAAGGACAATGAGAAGGATAGAGATATTTTTTGTAAAAAAATATTTTTTGATCATTGCTTTTCTATCTTAGGTAACCACTCTGAGACATCTTTACTTTAAAAGTTAGTTCTTCTAATTTATAGTTCAGTAAAAACTAACTCTGGAAATTGTAAAGATTTTGGTCTTTAGGGAGTAACCACAAGTAAGATGTTTGGGCATATCCACCATAAAAAAGAGCTTTTATTTTCTTTAGGTTCCACCACATCAACTAGACTCACCAAGACATTTTAGGTGAATATGTCTTATTTATGCTCTCTGTGCCATGACATGTGTCATCTTGGCCAGAGTGGCAGTATATGAGGCAATGAGGACACATGAAGATGTCTACTTATGACTTAACTCCCTCCATTGACTACATGTAGTCAAGGACACTACTGGCTTTTCCTTCAGTAGCTTCAAGATAGGCATTTAGTGTCACTTGAGGTACTCCAAAGTCTCTGAGATGTCCAGGTGTGAGACAACACTTAAAGGAGATCTGCATCCTTCTGAGCTAGTGGTTGAAGACCAGGCTGAAGGCTTATGAGCTGGCAAATGAATCAAGCCAATGAGTGCCTCTCAATGTGATCACTGTATTTCATTTCCCAATTTTTGTTGTAAAATTATAGTTGATTCTCTTTTGTATTAGAAAAGAATGTTCAAAAATATGCATGGACAATGAGCTCTGCAAGAGGCAACATTTCAGAATATTGAAAAGCATAAATACAGTGGAAATTTAGTTCATTAAAGAAGATAAAATACTACAGTGTTATTGAAAAAAGAATAATGTTCACAAATATATCACTGAGTTAAGTCAAGAATCATCACTGAATCACTGAGGACCTATGGTCTGGTATTCAATTTATCTAATTTTGCAGGTCCAAATTGTAGACAGCTCCACTAGTCACAGAGGCTCCCTTTAAAATCAATGTAATGACATAAGCATTTCTAGGGTAAGCATCCTAAGGTGAAATTCCTGGAGAAATTTGAAATTCCTGGAGAAATCCCTTCCAAAAAGTGACTATTTGTCTGCCTTGACTCAGAAAAGAGATACAGAATGGCTAGTTCAGGCACAGGCATATTAAACTACAGTAGTTTTGAAATTCAGGCTGCAGACTCCACAGACCGCAGAATCATAGAAGCACAGAAATGTTGGTGAAACAGTACCTCTGTAGGTGTCTCTTCCAAATCTCCCCCTCAGAGGGAGATTGATCATTGCCATTAGATCAGGTCAGCCATGGGCTGTTTAGATGAGTCTTGGAAACTCCAGGGATGGATATCCAACAACATCCTTGGCAATCTTTTCCAGTGCCATACTACTCTGCTACTGAAAACGTTTTTCCTAATGTCCAGGCTAAAGCTCCCAAGCCACAACCCGTGCTCATTGTCCCCCCTTACATTGTCTACCACTAGCAAGAAGAGTTTGATTCCATCGTCTTTGTAATATTTCTTCAAGAAGTTGAAGGCTGCTGTTAGATCTCGCTTAATCTTTTCTTTGTTGGTTTAAACAAACCCAAGTCCTTCAACCTCTCCTCAGAGGTCATGTGATCTAGAACTGTGACGATCTCAGTAGACCTTTGCTGTTATTAACTAGATATCATTTGATTAAATGGCAGGTTAGACACATACTATGTGTATAAGTATCTGCCTTTAAGCGCAGAAATTAAGGAGGATTCTGTTGTGCAAACATAGATACCTCAGTTTCATTTCAGAGGTGTCAAGGCATCCAAGGTATTCAAGACATCCACACAACATTGGCAGATCTGATACAAAGTCTACTAGAGGCTCACTTCTATCTGTAGAGTCTGCTGAAGATTAGGAAAGATAATTTATAGTGCCTAAAATGACATGTTAAGTCATGCTAAGACAACATCTCGCTCATACTGACATTTCAGACACTGTTGAGTGTTCTATCTGTCCTCGAGCTGTCAGTCTGTTTGAACAAGAGGACTCCCACAGGTCTTTTGCCACATCATCCAGGACCGATGTGGACTACTTTGATATTCCAAGGGTACCTCAAAGAGATTAAGGCACTTACATATAGGCAATTGAATCCCATCCTAAATGTTTGAATTCAGAGATAAATCCCACACATAAAGTTAAGTGGTCTCTCCTGCTGTCCTCCACCTTGCACTGGGTCTGGTTGGGATGGACTTAATTTTTTTCATAGCAGTTTGCTGTGTTTTGGGAGAGTAAAAATGAGGAGAAACTCTTCGGTTGAGATAGGCACAGTTTAATAAGGGAATAAAAAAAAGAAGAAAACAAGTGATGCAAAAGCAGTCTCTCACCACCAACAGACCAATGACCAGCCACTCTCAGAGCAATGACTGCTTTTGAAAAACTCCCTCCAGTTTTATTGCTGAGCGTGATGTCATACAGCATGGGATATCCCTTTGGAGAATTTGGGTCAGCTGTCCTGGCTGTGTCTCTTCCCAACGTCTTGCCCAATGCAAGCCTACTTTTTGGGAGGTGGGGGCAGCATGAGAAACAGAAAAGGCCTTGACACTATGTAGGAACTGTTCAGCAATCACTATAACATAGGTGTATTATCAACGATGTTTTGGTCACCAGTCTAAAACACAGCGCCTTAGGGGTTACTATGAAGAAAGTTAACTCCACCCCAACCCCACCCCGTACACACCTGCAGTCTTAACTCCTGAGAAGAATTTTGTGTTTTGAAGCAATAATTGTTTTTTTATATTTTATTAGTAAATTGAAATTCAGTAGAAATATTAGAAGAAGAAAGAGGAAGGAAGGAAGGACGGAAGGACGGAAGGAAGGAAGGAAGGAAGGACGGAAGGAAGGAAGGAAGGAAGGACGGAAGGAGAGGAGGAAGCAGTGCCTTAAGGAGAATTCTTTCTCTCCGTAAAAATAAAACAAAGTAGAAATGTGTTTTCTGGCTGACTTCCCACCCCATATCTATCCCATTTACCTTACAAATATGAATGATGTGACGAAATTGCAAGAATAGGCTGTCCAGGTCTCCATATACTCAGTGAGGAATGCTAAATTCTGAGTAAGTCAGTGATGAACCTTTGTCTCTCCTACCTTGGGCTATGTTTGCATCAATTAAGAAATTAAATAACAGGAAATTAACTGAGTAAGACTTCTATTCTTGTGCAATGCACTTGCCCTCTGTTCACTGCTGCTTGATTTCCTGGAATACTTTTTTTATTGTAATAATAGTATATGACCAGTATTTCATTGCAATGCATTTATCTGAACAAAGACTATTTCTTACAAGAAAGTAAGGAAAATTGTACATAGAATATGTACTTAGATTGTTCAAGAAACAATCAAAAATATTTTCATGTATATTGTGAAGTTGTATGTTCTGCATTTTTTCACCCAATCATGAATATTCCACATGAAAACATGAAAAGCAGAAACATCCATACATAAATTCCCTAGAATACAGTAGAAATCAGAAACTTAGAATTTAACTGAACCCTTAGTAGCATGAACTACGATAATAGACAAAAGAAGCCTTTCTGTTGTTGCTATTGCTGTTGATTTTATAATGCATGTTCACTGCTTTATTAGTTGGCAACCACTTTGGTTCCCAAGCAGTTATTACCTTGAGAGACAGCATTGTCATTTTAGTCACATGCTCATTATTGATATTTAAATTTCCTTCTTTGTCAAAAGCAAAAGTCAATTAGTAAGTTGACAGTATCTGCTTTGTTTTTACATTTCTCCATAAAAGAAAAGAACCGTCTAAGAAAAGGACAGCTGTGAATTTCTCATTCTGAAAAAGATGTTGTTGACTAATCTGTTGATGGCATTCTTCATCTCTGTGTTCCTCAGTGTGTAGATTAGGGGATTAAGCATTGGAGTGATGAGTGTGTAAAGAGATGACATGGCTTTGTCTACCACAAGCTTTTCGAACGGACGTGCATAGATGAAGATGCAGGGTACAAAATGGATGCTCACAACTGCAACCTGAGCTCCACAAGTGGAAAAGGCTTTGTGCTTCCCCTCCGTAAGATGTGTCCTGACTTTGACCAGGATGACAGCGTATGACACAATCAGGACAATGAAGATGAGGCTTGTAAGCAGTCCACTATTGGACACCATGAGTAGCTCAACTACATAGATATCTGTACAGGCCAGTTTGATGACCTGTGGGATATCACAGTAGAAATTGTCTAGAAAATTTGGTCCGCAGAATGGCAACTGAATGACCAGTGCTACCTGCACAATAGAATGAAGAAACCCCCCTACCCATGCTCCTGCTACCAGCCCGAGGAGAACATTGGGATTCATAATGTTTAGGTACTGCAAAGGTTTATGGAGAGCCACATACCGATCCAGAGCCATCACTAAGAGGAGGATGGACACAGCACCTCCTGTGAAATGGAAGAAAAACATCTGTGTGATGCAGCCCTGAAAACTAATGGTCTTAACCTCAGACAGGAGGTCCCATAGCATCTTGGGCAGAGTCACTGAGGATTCACTGAGGTCTATGAAGGCTAAATTTCCCAACAAAAAGTACATAGGCTTGTGGAGCTGTTGATCTGTGATTATTGTGGTGATGATGGTGACATTTCCAAGCCAAGTCATTGTGTAGATTATGAGGAAAGTTGTAAAGAGAATATACTGCAGCATGGCACTTTCAGTTAAACCACCAAGGACAAATTTCTTCACAGTGGTGGTAGAATTCTCCTGCTCCATTGGCACCCTGTAGCATGGAATCAACAAAGATAACACCAGGTGAACTAGTTATTACTCATTGACATTTTTATTCAGAAGAGACTACTTGATCTTCTACTGTTATTCATCAAATATGATAGGCCATTGAATTTCTTCAGCTCCTTTTCTTGCATAACAGTTTGCGCCTGTAGAAATCCTCTTTGCAAAAAGTCTTCCAGTATGTACCTGAAAACAGTCAGCCATGAGACTCATCTCATCTGAGTCTAAACAGGAGGTTTCAGTTCAGAATTTCTACACCTAAATTTACATATCTGCACTCTAGGTGTCTTCATATAAGTCATGCTTCTAGTCTTTCCTTATAGGCAAAACAGGTGAGCATAACTTGACTAAATGTAGGTGCCTGGTACCATTTTAGAAGTCCATGCATAATCCACCTGTAGTCACAGAGCTGAGAGATGTGACACAGCATCTGTGGAAAACCTTTGCTGCTCTTCTGGAGCAGCAGCTGGAGACAGTTGGCATGTATCACCGTGAAATCTCATATGGCATTACACATCCGTGTTTAGTCAGCTGAATCCCATTCTGGGTGTTTGTCAATAAAGTCAAGCAAAGACAGGATCATGATAATGCTCTCCCTAAAATAAACCACACTGTCTCAGTTGTCCATGTTCCAGCAAATTCAGTCTATGGAATGGATTCAACTGACATTTCCATAGCGATGTCCTGTATCTTCCTTCCTTTCTCCCTCCTTCCCTCCCTTTCTCCCTCCCTCCCTTCCTTCCTTCCTCCCTCCCTCCCTTCTTTCCTTCCTTCCTCTTCCTCATTTATTCATTCATTCTAATGATTCTCCATGCAACTGCAGACCCACTCGATTTATTCCCCATCTGGTAACATAGCTACCTTTTTAATCACACCAAGAAGACCTCAGAAGGGCTAGAGAACTATTCTGATCCTTGCATTTATGTCAGCAGGAAGGCTGAAATGACATACCTAGCAGATTCTGGAGTTTCTTCTCCTCTGAAACTGGACTGGTTCCTTGCCTGTGATATGGATGAGGAAGAGCTGTGATGGGAAATCTTCTCTTGGGAAAGCTAGCTTTGAAATCAGCTAAGATGATGTGAGGTATGGATTCTTCAGATACAACAGAGCCATTTGTATTCCAGAGACATTTGTTATTCCTTGCAGAATTTTTGGGAGGCTCAAATTTCCTGCTGATTGCTAAAAAGATTGATTGCGTTGCAAATAACAGTTCACTTTTATGTAACACATCAGACACTAAAATCGACAATAGTTTATCTCCAAGGACTTTATAAATATTGTGGAAGCTGCAAGGTATTTGTCCTCAGTGTTCCTTGTTCTTATTGGAAAATCAGAACTGTTTCTTCAGTCTCCATCCTCAATAGAAATACGCTGGCACTGGGGTTTTTACCCCTGTCTTCACTGATGCAATTTGCCTGTCAATATTTTGATATTTGTGATGTACAGGCCTCACCTTAGCTAGCTTCCTAAGCTGCTTTCACACTGAACACAAAGAAACAATTATTTTCACAGAACAATGTTTTAAATACCTTTTGGGTGTTTACCCCAGAGTAATATGAAATCAAGCTCAGTAAGTACTGCTTTCTCCTGAGACCGAACAATCGCACCTGAGGACTTGTCAAAGATTGCAGAGGTGCAACAGGTAGCTGTCTTGCTTAGTAAAACTGTCAGAATTGAATATGTGATTGGCTGGTTTAAGGCAACAGTGAAGAGGGTGCATGCCACATAACTTTAAGCCCTTAGCCACTTTAATTAGGAGTGCAGAGGGTGAGCGAGTGAGCAAGTACACAGGCAGGCAAGCAAGCAAGCAAGCAAGGTTGTTCACTGATTTTTTGTTTTTTCAGGCAGTGAGATCTGCTAGGTAGCACATTTGAATGCAGAGAGATAGGATTCATCTCACTTACTTAAACATAGCTGCCTAAAATGTAGTTGACGAAGTCTACCGACGTTGTCCAGACCCTATCTGTACTC
Source organism: Calonectris borealis (assembly GCF_964195595.1). Lineage (NCBI taxonomy): Eukaryota > Metazoa > Chordata > Aves > Procellariiformes > Procellariidae > Calonectris > Calonectris borealis. The sequence continues at coordinate 1,587,639 of NC_134333.1, forward strand.
AATGGGAGCAGATACTTATCTGCAAGGAGAATTTACCTCATGACAGTTGTCCAAGACAGGTCAGATGAATCACCACAGCTGCTGATGTAATTTCAAAAAGGGGAGTAACATCCATTTGTCAGAGAAGGAGTAAGGGGGCTGGAGCTCAGATTTCTCTAGCCCTGGTCTAGGAGATGAGCTATTCTTTATCTAGTGCACAAGACAGCAAATATCGGATTTACCTCACTGTCTGGAGGTGTTTTAACATTTGTCATCTTAGGCAATATCTACAATTTGCCAGCTGAATTACCTGTGTGATTTGCCTCCAATGCCTCTTCCCTGGGATTGCTCATGCTTCATGATCCAAGTCCCTTCTCAGGTGGGATGCTCTGAAGCCTGGTGCAATTCTGAGGAAAGTTCATTCCACTTTCAGTTTTGTACTGGCAGTAGGGTTGACACCACACAACCTTTGACTCTTTTCCCCAGAAACAATCTTGCAAAGCTATCCTTGAAAAGGTAGGACTGAAAGAAGCCTTTCTTTACAAAAAAATCTTAATTACTCTAATACAATAGCATTAGTGTGATTAGCCTAAATCACTTTAAGGGACATTGCATTTCAAATGGTAAAAGCCTTTAAATTCATGCCTGTTTTAAAGATGTTTCAGGCTGTGCTCCAAGAAGAAAGAGACATCCAATATCATTCATCCATTTAGAAGAAACCTTTTTTATAACTGCTGTAGGGCCCTCCCATACTATCAAACACTACCAGCAACACACTGTGTTCCCTGAATTCACTCCTTCTGCTCCCTGTTTCCGTATGCCACATGTGCATGAAAGATACTCCAGAGGAAGAGCTGGCACAAACAGGAACTAGTGCGATAGACAGCGAGACACGTCGTCAGCTAGTGTAAATCAGAATTTCACCTGTGGGAAGGAGCACTGATCTTTGGTATTGAAGAAACACAGCCATTGATTTTGCTGAAGCCTGGCTCACTTACACTTATGCCATCCTGTCTCCTCTATAAAGAAGGGGAGTTCTGGTTAAATTATGCCATTTAGTGGATCACAGCTTCACAGGCTGTAGCCAAAATAGACCAAGGCAGCAGTTTGTGGCTGGATTCATCTCCCCAACCCCAATATAGGAACTATTGATTCTAACATGCCTAACCTGATTTCAAGCTGATATTAAGGTATTAATTTTATGTATTTTTCCTGTGCCTTGAAGAAAAAGGCATGGGACTCTATAGGAGACATTCCCTTCATACATGTAATGTTGATCCAAACTCCAGCATATAGTATTGAGATTACATGAGGAAAACAGAGATTTTGGTGAATATGTCACAGAAAGCAATACGGTGCTGCTGTCCCAGAGCCGAACTCATGCTATCGACAAGAATAAGGAAGAAACACAAGTTGCAAAGGCATTTTGTTGGCTCTACACCATCCTTTAAATATTAACACATATCTATCTATATATATGCATGTATGTATGTGCATCTGTGCATGTGCATACACACAAAACCAAGCACAGCCCACTATCTAAAGTAAATAAATGTACTGTATTTGTGACATGTTATATAATGTTTGTAGTGAACACAGTATCACATTTTGGTTTAAAGGGAGACTTAGTAAAAGTAAAAAAAAAAAAGTGTAAAAGGCAAGGAAGTCAATTTCCTTACATTACTGAAGACCATATCTAAAAAGTGTTTCACTTACTGTGAATGCATTTTCATGGAAGAATGCATTTTAACAAAAGAATACATTTTAACATTTCTTTCCATTAATCATTTTCAAAAGTGTTTTACATATTTAATATCTAATTAGTTATCTTCTTCTGACAATAATTGGTACTGATCTAAATGATATGGTCTTGGGGCAAGAGAACAGATTAACGTTTTTCTCAGGTTTCCTGCTAAATAACTTTTCAATGACTGCACACATCTTTTTCTGATTGTTCTTTTGTCTGTAATTTCTTTGAGTCCATGTACAGGCAATGCAGAAAGGTTGGTAGAAAAGGGCAATTCTTTCTACCCTGTAATATAGAAGAGTTGAATCATAGTGTGGAGGTGCACATCTCTCTCCACTGAGGTTCTGACTGATCTCCTGGGATCCAGCTGAAATTAGTAGGGTTTTAAGTATTTACGGAAGAGGTAGGTGTCTGTGGTCCAGATCAAAATCATATTTAAGAAGTCTTATCCCACCAATTCCAAATGCCTTTCTTGATCTGGGCTGCTGAGCTCCTGACATGCTGACACGGTTTACAGTTCTGTCAAGATCACCTCCTTGTACCCTTCTGTTGGAGTAGAAAGTTTGTCGGCTCTCATACACTTAACTGTAAACAGTTCTGGGCAAACTTTACACCTGTGTGTACACAACCAATGCCAAGTACAATGAGGTCCTGTTCCCATGATTCCTTTTGAATATTAGCACTAGTGTTGACACTATAATATGGATCAGTAATAATTCACTAGTAATAATTTACATTAATAAGGAAAATGTGTGCTTTTATAAATAGATAGCAATATTTAGCGTCCAACCTTAATTGTAGTGGGATTAAATCTGACTAGCTGATTTAAGCTTCTTTTTTGTCCCATAAATTTGTCTCATAATATCTCATTGTCATCATCATGTTGTTTTTCTTCTACAAGCAGTAGACAAGTAAAGTTTCCTGTGCCACAAAAATATTTAAGATTTTAACTTTAATTAAGATTTAATTAAAGATTGTACTCTTTACACTAAGAAGACAACAACAGGAGTAATTAGAAGGCATTGCAGACAGCAAAAGGGGTGTAATGTGTATATAGTTTGACCTGACTCAGGGCACCGCTAACAAAACAGCAACATGAGAAATGATAGGACACTATTGATAACAAATGGGGAGTACGAGCTTAACAGAACTAATCAACAAGGTAGAAATTACCAAAGCAACCATGTCACAAATATCAAAGGAGGCTTTAAATGTAGAAAAACCTAGGCTAATGAGGAAAGGGTAAGGAGGGGTGGGCATTTTATTTGACAGGGGTAGCTAGTGGTAAAGGGGAAGAACTTGAAAAGAATATCAGGTGAAGCATTTCATGTAGTGGGGGTTGTTCAGTACATCTGTCAAACAACTCTGCTCCTGATCAGTGGAATTTGGAACAGGAGAAGAAACCTGTTGCTGTCATAACCTTACTTGTGTCTGACACCTTCATGGTTGAGAGACCTGGTGTCTTTTTCTTGAACTTTGTGAGGGAACACCTAGGGGACAGGAAAGGCATTGTGACTTCCTGGTGAAGAACTCTCTTTTACCGGCATCTTGTGCTGCTTTAGATGCTCTGGACTGCAACATGAACAGGGCTAGTAGATACGGCTTAGGGGCTCCACAAGATTCAGCTCCTGTACACTAGGAGCTGCAGGCCAAGCTGAACATACCAGAACATCTCAATGGAATCGCCCTTCTGACTTTCAAAAATGGCTTAAATAGAAGTGTTCTAGGGTATCAGAGCCATTGCCATGGTTTGGGTGATACAACACAGGATGTACCATATACCTTCTGGAGCAGCAGCTGGAGACAAAATGGACTAGCCTGGGACATCTAAAAGGGTCCTAAGTTCCCAGGAAACATTATTGCCCCAATATACTCTTTGAGTAATAAAGAGAAGTAAGCACGTTCAAAGCATTTTTCAGCTGAAAGATAGTCTGCTTAGCATGTAGGGATTCATGCCATAGAATTGCCAACAGGATGTCAGAAATGTCCGAATCTCCCCCGTGATACCAAAGGCAGCTCAGACCACTTGTCTAGAATGTTCAGTAACTTTCAGTGGACTTTTGTCCCTTGGATTTGCTAATCATACTCTGTGTCCCTTGGAACTTTTGTCATTAACAGCAGCGAAGGGAAATAACACAGGAGAGCTTTTTTCTGTTTGGCATCCTGTACGTGAAAGATCACAATATCCTGCTGGTATCAGCTCACTACCTGTCACTACAACACTGGATTGAGCCTATCTCTTTAGATGTCGTACAATTGGGTGCCCTTTACATACAATCAGTGTTAAAATTTTAACATTGAGATTTTTTTTAACATGGAGGGTCATCAAGACGCTATTGTGATAATACCCATCACTTGGGATCAGGTGACCTCTGTTCCACAACCAGGACAAGAAGTCTTCCAGGAGCCAATGTTCAGCCTGAGACACACAGTGTCACCCTCCAAAAGAATGCTTCCCTCTCCCTCTGCCCTCTCCCCCACATAATCCTGGGGTTTGGGGGAGAGCTACTCCATGGTACCCTAGTGGAAGAGCTTCTAGACTAGCCCATGACAGCCTGCACTGTGTCAGCAGGAGGATGTACCCACAGACCCATGGCCCAGGCATCTTTGCTAACCCATAGACCTCTCTGCTTCTAAGTGTATGCAGATACTGTCCAACTCAGATCCTCCTGTCTTCTAGGGAAACAAGGTGTTGGTCCCATCCTTGCTCTGCCCCATAGTCCGCACTGCCCTCCGCCCACTTGGAAACTTAGATGTCTGTAACCCAGCGATCCCGCTGTGTCGTTAGAATGCAGTTTATTTGGACTCCCACTGTTCTACTCCACTGCCTTCGCGCTGAAACCGGTCCTCCCTTGCTTTGAACCTGTGGTCCCCCTGTTTTGCCTTTAGAAACCCCAGGCATCCAGGTTGCCCTTCTCTGCATCCGTAGCTCTAATCTCTAGGCTGTCCTGCCTTCACAGGTCTGTGGACACCTTCTGGGCTGTTGTGGAGTAGGACTTGTGAACCAGGGCGAGGAGGTGGGCTGAGAAAGGGAATGGACTAGAGCACAGTACTAGCTTGTGAATAGGGAAATTTGAAGAGAGGTTTTCGTAACTACAGGAAGGGTGTGGGGCAAGTGCTGGCTCTGTGTTTTTTTCTGTCCTCTCCAGGTGGCTAACATGGCCCCTTCTTCTCTGCTCAGGTCTTGTCACCCCTCACCTCATGCAAACATGATGCTATGTAGCCTTCTGACAAAATACAGCAAGCTCAGCAAACTGAGAGGTGGGATGAGAAGAGTGATCTATGTCTGGGGAATACAATCCCACTCTCCCACCTACAGTCCCCACGGCCCCCGTGCTAGGAAGTAGATGGGCCTAGCGAATGCTGAAGTCCCTGCAGTGGATGTTCCTGCGGCCCCCATAGCATGGCAGACGTGGTGAGGAAGGAGGGCAACGTGACCACTGCAGACTCTGTGGCAGGGGATCTTCATGGCCATTAAGGCTCCTTTCCATGTTCCTGGTGAGGAGGGGGTGCTGACACTGTCACCCATCTCACAGTGTATCCTACAAAAAAAAGATTTTGTTTTTCTCATTTCTTGTATCTTTACCTAGGCAGGTCGGCGCTCTTGCTATTCTCTCCCTCCTCAACGTTCCTAGTGCCACTGTGCCAGATCTCGTTGGTTATGGTGACTCACAGCTTCAGAACCCATATGGAGACAGAGTACTTGTAGAAGAATACAGGAAAGCAGCCTGTGGAGGCCATGTTCACTTTCCACATGGTCATTGATGCTGCTGACTACTCCTTTCATGCTCACACGGCACACAGCTAAGACTGCATGCGAGAGAAGAAAGTGCTGGACCTAGAAAGGGATATTGTAGGGTGGAATTTGGGTGGAAAGGGATGTTATGGGATGTAAGAGCAAAGCCACCGGGGTGCAGACTGGATGCAAAGCCTGGGAGTGATGTGCAAGATTGTAGGGTCCCTTCTGGCCATGATATTTTTTCCCATGACAGACCCAGGAATTGAGTGGCGTTCAACCAGAAATACGGGTTTGTTGCTTGGGATGACTGAGAGGAAGCCTTGAGAATTATTGTGATATAGTGGGACATCCCGTAGCCTCTTGTACTCATACATAGTAATTTTGGATGTTACTTGTTTCCGTATTATGAAAGAAGGGAGCCAAGTACTTGGAGTGAAACAAGAGGACTTCAAAAGGAGGAGATGTCTTTCTACAGCTAGAGTGGAGCCTCTGGGGCTGTTTCTGTCCTTGTACAGATGCCAAAGTGTGTACTGAGTGGGGTAATGCAGTGCTTTTGGGTACTAGCAGGGTCTTAGCTGTTTCCTCTACTAAGCACAATGCTGCTGAAAGTGTGCTTAACCACAGCTCTGGAGTGATAAAGGGAGGGATGTGAGACCCATTGTTTGTCAGAACTGTTGTCTTCCCGGGGGAACTGGTTCCTTCACAGAGATTCAGGTAAGAAGAAGAGTCTGTCTAAAGTAGCAGTTCAGATTCAATAAATCCTTCTTCTTCTGGCCAGCCAGACAATAAGAAATGCATCTCTCCCTTGCATGAGTGGTCAGGGTGGTCTCTCTGCAATTCTGCTTTTTCCTTTGCCATCTTTGAATTTTTCTAGCCCATCACCACTCCACAAAGGCACATCCTTGCCCAACCACATCCTGCTCAGATGATCCAATATGAGAAAAATCTCCATATTTCAATACCCTAAAGCATTTTACAGCTGTGAAGCAAACACTTTGCTGAGGTTTTCGAGGACGGAAAGAACAGAAAGAGTGTGAATAGATGGGCTGGATTTAGAATCTCTCTAAGGATCCTGAGATGGCTCCAGGTTGGTACTGGAAACCCACGTGATCTCCCCTTGGATGTTGTGATGCCTCTGTTTCTGAAAGGCTGGGTAAGGCTTTGGAAAGGCAGTTGTATCTTCTTGCTGGCTTGACTGGAGGAAGCAAAGGAAGACGGGGGATAGCACTGCTAGCCAGCAGGGACTGAGATCTGCATTGCATGCCCTGTGGACCCTTCACCTGGGACAGCAGGTTCCTGTGGGAGTGGTGCCCCCTGGAGCTGAGCTGAGCTGTGGAGTAGTAGCAGTATCTTCTCTCTGTCCATAGCCCAGCAGGGTGCGTAACCAAATCTCTGCTTGGCCACAGGCAGAAACGGACCCCTGACATTTTTCCAGCATAGTGTCTTCCTGAGTGAGTGAGTTGTGTTGGTGGGAGTTTGGATAAGGACACTTCAGATCACCCTGACATCAGCATTTAAAGGTCCCCCCGTAACCCCCCTTTTGCCATCAAACACCCACCCTTCCTTCCACCTATTCCTCTATCCATTTGTCCTTCCATTCATCCACCAATCCATCCATCCATCCAGTAGGCATCAGGGAGAACTCTGTACTTCTGCTTTCTGCCCTTATCCCTCAGTGAACTTTTGTGCCCTGTCCACTTCTGTTTTGATACACTCTGAAGACTCCTGGTCCTGCCCCAGCCACCACCTTGCTCAGCCTGTCCCAGAGAGTGTCATCTCCTCATTCTCACACCCAGGTGTTCCATGCTGTGCCCAAGAGGGCTGCATGCACAAACGAGTTTGAACATGTTTTTATTGGTGGCCAGAAAGCAGAGCAGGAGGTAGCACTGTTGGGCAGCAGTGGGAGGAAGGGAATAATGTGAAACTGTGCGTGCTTGGGACCTGCTTTTCTACCTTGCCATGGAGACATTCCTTAGTGCAGAAGCCTGTGCGTATGCCATGAGGGCATCGCTGACCCCATTTCAACTGCTCCTGGAAGCCTCTGAGCATCAGCAGGTGTTTGATGCATTGTGGAAATGGGGCACTAAGCATTTTAGTCAGAGGAGGGAGAGTCAGAGAGGTCTTGGAGTGCAAACTTCCTCAGCTCTTCACGTATCCAGGGTTCAAAATAGGAGATTCTTGTCAATACTTCAGGGAAGATGCAATATTTGTGTCCATAAGAAACACTGCCATGAGCCTTCCCATTGCAGACTAATGGGCCACCAGAAATACCGTGTGAGGTAAAATGGGCCACCAGAAATATCCTGTGAGGTAAAAGGGAGGAGTCAGACGTGTCAGAGCACAGCTTCCCTGCCCTAAGGAAGAAACTGGCCCTCTTGCCTCCCTACGTGTGAAGAACCTCCTCTTTCGACCATCTCCCTCCAGGCCCAGCTCCACAGGGCTTGTAGCTGCCTCACTGCTCCTCTAAGCCGATCCATGAAGCAATTCAGGCCTGGTGTCCGTCTGAGGTTGGGAAACTGCCTTCACAACCCTGAAAAGAAGAACATAGTCCTACTTTAGACACATGGGAATATCCGAGCCATCCCACTGTGCCAGGAGGATATGGCAAAGGATTTACATGAGATCTGGAGCCTGCTGGAGCAGTGGCTAGGCTGGGTAGAATATCCCCAGGTATGCAAAAAGGCACACGATGCTGACAGCTGGGGCAACTGCACCCTGGTTCAGGGAGCACATCATCTCCAGAGCTCCTGAGAGGAGCCTCCACACATCATCCTGAAGAATCTAGTTCATTTTAGTTGCCTTCGTCCCCCACTTGAGAACCAATCTGGCTGTCTGGTCCCAACCTTGGAGCCCAAAACAACACTTGCATGGAAGGTTGGTTTTTTGCCATTCTCATTGCCAGCACAGATCATGGGCACAGGCCGACAGTGTTTGAAAGCCGTCTCACGCATTTCCTCATGCTGCACCTTCAGGTCCATCTCCATCAGCACACTAGTCGTTTACCCTGTTATCCATGTCTCGCCCCAGCCAGGCACTTCACATACAGTTCCTGGTAGCACATCCTCGTTGTGATAGGGCAAGGGGATAGAACTCACTTTCTTATTCAGCTTGGCGTTGGGCTGCCAAGCAGAGAGAGCATAGGGAGTGGGAACAAGTTCATGGGGTTGGGGAAGTGAGCAGGGGGAGATCCCTCAGATGCCAAGGATGTGGGGGGGTGTACCTGCAGCAGCATGATGTCATTTACAAGGCTATCTCCTGAATAGTTGGGGTGGATGACCCAGTGTCCAACGTGGAAATTCTGCTGGCTCAGCTCTTTCCTATTTACATTGTGGGCTCCCAGGGTCACAGTGACACTCACTTTCCTGCCAGGAAACACCAACATGTTCCAGCTCTTCTGAAGACAAAAGGGAAGCAGAGAATGGGAGACACCAGCCTCTCCTCTCCAGCAGTAGCTCTGACCTCCAGCAGTAGCTCTTGGCTCTCATTGTCTCTAAAATGTGAGAGCTCAGCCAGGTGGCCTCCCCGGTTCCATAAGACATTAACTGTTAGGATTGGGGATACGTGGAGGAGAGAGAAGGGTCCTTCCACTATGTCTCTGTGCTTGGCTTTGGGCTTTGTCCGAGAAGCAAGAGACACTGTCTGTCAACAGCTACACAACGGATGGCTAAGCTGAGAAGCCAGCTCTGACCCGTAGTTTATCTCACGTGACTTTCTCTTTGATTTTGGCCCCTTGCAGGCTGAGGAACTTTACTGCCTGCAGGCTGGAGGGACTTATTATGGGATGCCAGGAGCAGCATTTTGGGATTGGACAAAAGATACTACGGGATGTTTAAAGCAAGCAGTTAAAGGTGGGGAAAGGGAAGGACCAAGGTGGCCTGAAGAGAAACGCATGTGGGAAAAGGCAGATAAGGGGATAAAAGGAGCTGGTCATGTATAAACAGGCTGCTTGTTGGTGCACTTGTCTGGCCATGTGCTCTGCCTCATCTCGTCTTGCCTTCTGATGAAACTCCATCTCTCTAATGATTTTGAGAACGAGTTCCCTAAGGCCCAAGCCCCCGAGAAGAGCAGGAACCATGATTCTGTTGCAGCACTGTGGGAACTGACAGACCACATATACGCGCTGTGTCAGACTTGCTTCTGCCCCTCCCTCCCCCAGCACTAGACTGCAAGGCTCATTCAGACAGCCACCGTGCTTACCTCAGACATACCTACTTTTCCTGGAAGAATGTCAGCCTCTTCCTTTCAGCATTTGCAATGATTTCCACAGCTTTTCACACTCCACTGGTGTTTGTATCCAAAGTGAGAGATCAAGCTCTATGTTGATTTTAAACTTTGTGTGTTTTCTGCCTGGGTGTGAAACCAAGGAGGCACAAATGCAGTGTGAAACCTGAAGCACGATCATTCCCACAGGTGGGAAGAACACACTGATGCAATCTCAACAACCAAAAGAAGGTTGAAAAGATACAAAAGACATGGAAGGGCTGGATCAACCTGCAGAGGGTGGAAAAAACTCCTTTCCCCTACTTTTGGACTTGTGTCACTTTCCTACAATCTACGGCTCCTTCCAAGAAAGACAGAAGGGTTGTTTGGCAACTTCGTTTCCTGGTGACAAAATGTCAAACCGGAGAAGTCATCCAGACACAATGTGAAGTTTAGAATGAGAATGGAAATACCTGCCTTATCTTCAAGATAAAGCCTTCCACAGGAAGCTGTTTGCTTTTCCAGTGCCTTTTTACTCTCTCCTGGCTGCAGCAGGGTGCACTTTAACCGTTGAAACCCTACAGGAAAACCTGACTGCTCAGAGATGAAAGATTGGTTAAAGGTTGGTTAAAGATTGAAGTCTTGTCTGAGGGCCAGCAACCAGAGCAGGGGACCATGAGTCACCAGGCCCCAGGTGGCTGGGGTGCCAGGAACTGGAGAGGCCAGCCAGCCTGCCTGAGTAGGGTAAGAAACTTGTAAACCAGGTATGGAAGTGGCCATAACTTTTGGCTTGGTATCAGGCATACTGCAGGGTCCAACAGTAGGACCAAGCCAAACACTGCAGAGACCACGAGGTCTGGACACCACCCGAGAGACCCGTTTGTGTGTGTGAGGCAAGTGGAGATGGGAGGATCTAAGGGCCAGCTACTGCGTAGGCTGAGTGTCTAAGGCCGGTTTCTGGGGAGATACATCACACATACGGGTCTGTGGATGTGTTTGTGGGTCTGTGTCCCAGCAGCTGGAGTGCGGTTGGGGGCCTCAGGGGCTTGCCCGCACAGATGCCAGCAACTATGAGGGTGGTAGGTTGGTGTGGGTGAGCCAGGAGGGTCTGTACCAGCTGTTGTAGTGGTGCTGGACCTCAGGGCTCACATGCCCAGGTGCCAGAAACTGGGGATCCAAGGGCAGGCACTGCACACCCTGCGTGTCTAGGGCAGCGACTGGGAGATCTGTATTGTACGTGTATATGTATGTTTACACACGTACGTGTGCCCCACTGACAGACCCTCGTCCTGATCAGCCAGAGGTGAACTGGATGAGGCTGCTGGGGTCATCAGCATTTGCAGAGTGTTTCTACCCACATTGATCTGTGCGGCCAGCCTGAAGGTGTAGTCATGCCTGGGGTGCACATGTGAATGTGCCTGGAGGGGCCCAGCTGCTCTGGGGAACCCTGGCAGGAGCCACTGCAGCTGCCGTTCACAGTCCCTGGGCCGGGCCCTAGATCCTGCCTGCGATGGCCCCTGCAGCTTGGGGTGAGGTGTGCTCTGGGTCCCCAGCCCTCTGGGCACCACCACCTCCAGCAGCTCCTGCTGCTTTGGCATGAGAGGAAACGAACTTTGGGCATCCATTCAGAAGTGGTAGTAAATTGGGCATCACGTGAAATCTTCCATTTACTCCTCCCCTGATCTCACCTCAGTGGTCATCGTGGACCTTTCATGGATTACTGCTTGAGGTACCTTGCTCCTGCTTCAGATTCCTTCCACCGGCACTCCCCAGGGAATCCCCTGTCCAGAGTAGGGTATCCCCCTGAAGTCATACTAGGCTTTTAAAAACGTTATTAAATTTATGATATTGATTGTACTAACACAGGTGGCGTAAATGAAAAGACTGCATGGAGCCCTCCTCCTACATAAATTCTGGATATAACTATATCAAGCCACTTTGTTACGAGAATTTTGCGTTCAAACACAATCCAATTACTATGAACGTTCCTAAGAAATTAGTATGAACGTTCCTAAGTTCGAGGGAGGGATAATCAATGGATGCCAATTGCTGCATGCAGATTGGTGCAGATTGGTGCACACTGATATATGTTTCTTTTTTTTTTTTTAGTTGACAGGTTCTCTCTCATAGCAGTGAGCAGCAAGCGTGAAGACAGCAGCAGAAAAAACAGGTGGAGATGTCTTCTGCACAGATGGGAAGCCTGTTCCCTGGAGGGCCATAGAAGTGCAACAACACGCAGTATTACTCTCATCTGGTTGGGGAGGGGGGATTTGAGGGGTGAGGCGGGGGCTGATTTTTTGGTTTTTAGTTCTCATCCTCTCTTACGAACTCTTTTTGTCAATGAGCACGACTGAAAGGCTTGTCGTGCCTACAGACACTATTATGACCAATTATCTAAGAAGAAATTCCTTGTTTTCCATCCTCTGAAAGCCTTACAATTAAATTTTCTAGCATAAGCAATGCCTAGCAAAAGTAAAAGTTTTAGCAGCTCCGCAAGCAGGTAGAAATGGAAACTACGTTCTGAAAATATAATCACTTTCATCTTTTAAACTAAGCTCCAAAATTAATAATTCGATGTTTAAAAATAGAATCGTAGGCTCATAGAACAATTTAAGTTGGAAAAGACCCTTAAGACCATCAAGTCCAACCGTAAACCTAACACTGCCAAGTCCACCACTAAACCACGTCCCTAGGCACCACGTCTACAGGTCTTTTAAATACCTCCAGGGATGGTGACTCAACCACTTCCCTGAGCAGCCTCTTCCAGTGCTTGATAACCCTTTTGGTGATGAAATTTTTCCTAGTATCCAATCTAAACCTCCCCTAGCACAACTTGAGGCTGTTTCCTCTTGTCCTACCACTTGTTACTTGAGAGAAGAGACGAACACCCACCTCACTGCAATCTCCTTTCAGGTAGTTGTGGAGAGCGATAAGGTCTCCCCTCAGCCTCCTTTTCTCCAGACTAAACAACCCCAGTTCCTTCAGCTGCTCCTCATAGGACTTGTTCTCTAGACCCTTCACAAATGCACATTGCAAGAGATCTTTTATGATCAATATGACTATGCTTTTCTGCAGTTAAACATGACACAGTAATAACAGCAAGCATGTTACATACCTGTGTCTTGCCCCCTTACAGCCTTCAGATACTGGATAGCAGTTTTGTGTCTGGCTTGAGGACTTGGTTAACACTTGACTGCATCATTTTTTGGGGAGGGGCATGCACCTATGTGGACACAGTGGTGGCTGACCAAAAGTAAACACCGGGATGAGCTTGTATGAGTGCAGGAGGAGGTTGTTCCCTGTCCTTTGCTCACAAGCTCTATGCCTTCCTCTGTAGCAAAAGGCAGTTCAAAGGAAGAATTAGGTCTATCCTACTAACTGGGTTCAAATACAGAAGTGAGGGAGAAAGAAATCCCTGTGCTGTAACATTTAGATATGCCACCACATTCCCAGAGTAAAACAAAAGCAGGTTCACCGAAATCTAAAGGAATAGAGTAAAAGACTCTTAATTCTGAAGTAATTCTTTGCACCAACATACATCATCGGCCTTGTGTTAATGGACTTTCAATGTTACTACAGGAACTGTGTGTAAGGAGAACATCTGACAAGTACCAGAACATTATCTCAACCCTCACCCATTTCTCCTAGAGTCCCACCTGGTGGAATGTTTTTTTGGTTTTATTTTTCAGGACTTTTCTTTTTTTTTTGCCAAGCCTTCTTCACAAATTCTTTCTGCTTTTTGATCCTGCTTACACTTTTTGGAGAAAGCCTCTGTCAAGAAAGGGTGTGTTTTTCAGGAAAATCCCCTGTGAAAATGGAAAGAAAAAAAAAAAACAGTTCAGAAATGCATCTTTGTGACAATTGAAGGAAGAGATGACACGCAGATGTGCTCAAATCTGTGATAAAATCACCTGTGATAAGGCAGCAACTTTGATTTCTTGTACACATTTTCTTTAAGATTTTGGGCAGTTTCCAGCACTAAGTCTTGGCTTGCACAAACACCTCTACATGGCTTTTCTCATCAAATTAAAATGACTTGGTTCCTTGAATTATACCAATCCCTTTGTTACTTACAATTAAAGGCAGAATCTGTTCGGAACACTGAGGGATTGTCCTAGTTTTTACTCCTTTTTGCACAAGCTCATGAAACACATAAGCAGTTTGCAGTTTACATCGGGGCATGCACTAGAGTGGGAAAGCATCCCTCAGTTGTCTCCTGCAATTTGCAGTGCTGCAATTTGAACTGAGATGTTGTGCTGTTACAAATTACTTGAGCTGTAAGAGAATGGATGAAGAGCGGCACAAGTATCCAGTGCACTGTATCCTTGGCAGTCATCACTTTCCCCTTAGGACAGAAGGAAAACTTGCCAACCTGTCCTGGTTTCGGCTGGGATAGGGTTAAATTTCTTCCTAGTGCTGTGTTTTGGATTTAGTATGAGGAGAATGTTGATAACACACTGATGTTTTCAGTTGTTGCTAAGTGCCCTCCTAGTCCAAGGACAGCTCCCGTGCCTACTGACTGAGCTAGGTACACAAGATGGGAGGGAACATAATCAGGACAGCCAGCCCAGCTGGCCAATGGGGTATTCCATACCATGTGACGTCATGCTCAGTATATGAAGGGTAGGCGTGATCCAGGAAGGACCGATCGCTACTTGGTTATCGGTCAGCGCGGGTGGTGAGCAATTGCATTGTGCATCACTCATTTTGTATATTCTATCATTATTTATTATCATTATTCTCCCTTTTCTGTTCTATTAAACTGTCTTTATCTCAACCCACGAGTTTTTCTCACTCTTACCCTTCCGATTCTCTCCCCGTCCCACTGGGGGGGCGGGAGGAGTGAGTGAGCGGCTGCGTGGTATTTGGCTGCCTGCCAGGTTAAACCACGACACAACCTTTCTTAGAAGTCCCTCTAAGATGACATTACTGTAATGTTTCTTTTCTGGGCCCGGTTCTTTCACCTTCCTTTCCCGGTGAAACTTTACAGATGCGTCTGCAGATTCTTCTCCACCTGGTAGCTCATGCTTAAAACTGGGAAGAAGGCGGCACCACTTTGAAGAAAAGGCATCGCTTTCCCGTTGCAGCTTGCACTAACCATTTGGTTAGAGAGAGATTTTAGAGCTTCCATGCAGGCCACTATTTTCCAGGCTGACTATACCACATCCAGGGGGATTGTGTTAGGCAGATGAATGATACAATGAAAAACTGCAGTGCCTGGAAGAACAGAAGAGTCTCAACCAGTCTGTGCCAGTGATTCACCATCCTTCTTCTCAGAAAGGTTGTTCTAAAGTCAATCCTGCCGGCTGCCATTTGAGATCGTCTCTTTATCTCTTCCTCACAGTGTTCACGGAGAACAATGAAGTCCATTTTGCTCCAATTTGCCAAGGTCTGGTCTTGCCCTTCAGCTCACTTGCAGAACTTCTCCAGTCAATGTGAGGCCATCTGTGAGAGTCAAACCTACCTCCTAAACCAGCAAGGTCCTTAGGAGTCTCAGCCCAAGGACGGGGCTCTGCAGAACCCCCTAGGCATGCGCTTCCATTTCAGGAAAAAGCATCTCTCCTCCTTCTTAGCCATGGCATGGAAATGTCAGAAATGCAGGACCTATATGCATCTGATCTCTGAGCCGCTTCTAAGAGACAATTTTCCTGTGTAGTACAGCACCCTGGAAATATTAGAAACTTCCATCCACTATTTATTTATGCATTCATTTATTTATTATTTATTGCAATCTTAACCAAACAAAAAAGAGTGAACAAGTGAATCTTCCTGGAAAATGTTGCCTTAACTCCTTTCTATGCTAAATGAGGGTCAAGAATGTAAAGCATGGTCAGTATTGTTTCCCAGAATGCACTTAATATTCCCAAACAAGTAAGACTTCGATGGAGAGTTAAGCAGGAAGTGCTCATTTGGAATCTTTGCTCCTGAGGAAATTCAGGAATGGACAAGCCATGGCAAGATTGTGCTACCAAGCAAGAGCTGAGAACCTGCTACCTTTGTTAACTAAGAGATGCAGTAGTAAATGTATTAACTTTGGAAGCACAATGACACCACCAGAAGCCACCTGAAAGACTTCATCTTCTGTGCTGCATATGAAACAGTTCTCCATTTTTGGTGGAAAATGAACCAAAGTTTTATGACAGAATTGCAAGGAAATTTTCTTGTTGTCCAGAAAGGCGACAAACCTTTCTACTATGTAAAGTAGGAGCTGCCTTTCAGAAAACCTCTTAACCAAGTGTGCTTTCATTAACATTAATGACTTTGCCATTAATGGCTTTGCCACTAACATGTCACTAGCTCCTATAAATTTGTCCCACAGTGGATAGGAAAGAAAACATAATTCCTTAATTAAGTAGGTGTATCAAAATAAATGGATTCTACGGTGTAAGTAACTTTTAGTCTCAAAAGCAGGGCTGGAAAGATTAATCCAAACTTACTCAGGATCTGATGCTCTTTGATTATATGTACTGAACTGAAGTTTTAGAAAATTTCTGTGAAGAGCAGAAAGCACATATTCGGAATGCAATGAATCTTTATGTAGAAACTTTGTTGGAGAAGTTTTCTAATCATAGAGGTATCTCAGTGGATATTATTATGTGTAATAAGGTGATTGCATGGTTGCTGGCACGTAGCTTCCTCCTTTCAGGAGGCCTTGAAACAAGTCAGGAACATCAGGGGACAGAGCTGAGCATAGGCTTACCTGTGACACAGCTCAGGCAAGTGTGTGCGTGTGTGGCAGGGAGATGTCCCAGGCCTGAGCTTATTTGGAGCTGGTAGACCTATGGACAGAGGATGCATGGGTGGAGATCCCAGATGACACTGATGAGGACCTCCTGCAGCAGGTGGCTGAGCTGCAGGAGGCGGTGAGAAGGCTGTGTAACATCAGGGAGGCAGAGAAGGAGTTAGAGAGCTGGTTACAAGCACAGTCTGCAGTGGACCTGCAGCCCACGGCCAAACAGCCAAAAACTCCCCCACCGGCACATGCAGAAGGGAGGGGGGGCAATAATGCAGAAGGATGGACGGTTGCAATGGCAAGGAGCAGCAGGAGGAAGAGACTTCCCTCAAAGCCTAAGGTGCCCTTGCAGAACCGCTTCACCGCTCTGCAGACTGAAGAGGAAAGCCCCGTCACACAAGGAGAGACGCTGGAGCTGAGTAAGGCAGCCCGATCTGCCCCCCGTATAACAACCAGCGCAACTAAGAACAGGCGACGGGTGATAGGAGTAGGCGACTCTCTTCTGAGAGGTACGGAGGCACCCATTTGCCAACCGGATACACTCTCTAGAGAGGTGTGCTGCTTACTGCGGGCTCGTATCAGGGATGTCACCAAGAGGCTACCAAGCCTTGTACAGTCCACTGACTATTATCCGCCGCTGCTGTTTCACGCGGGCACCAGTGATACAGCCAGGAGCAGTCTGAGGAGTATCAAGAAGGATTACAGAGCCCTGGGAGCAACGGTAAGGGACTCTGGAGCACAGGTGGTTTTTTCATCAATCCTCCCGGTCAAAGGAAAGGGGTCTGAAAGGGCCAGTTGAAGTTGGCGAGTCAACAAATGGTTACAGGACTGGTGCCACAGCCATGGGTTCAACTACTTAGACCATGGGACTCGCTTTGAGAAACCTGGTCTAATAGGGGCTGATGAAGGGGAAGAGCATCTTTGGTCATAGGCTTGCCAAGCTGGTGAAGAGGGCTTTAAACTGAAGTTGCTAGGGGAGGGGAACCTCAATCCATCCCATTCCTACTAGTTTGATGCCAGTGACAGCAATAGATGCTCAGAGCCTGGAGAAGGATCACAGGTCAGTGGGAGAGCACCTGAAGAGCAGCACAAAGGAACCCCAGCCAGTAAGACAGCTTCATTGGGGGCCCAACTTAAATGCCTCAATGCAAACACACGTAGCATGGAGAATAAACAAGAGGAGTTAGAGACATGCACATGCCTGCAGGGTTACGATCTTATTGGCATCATGGAGACGTGGTGGGATGGTTCCTATGATTGGAGTATTGGAATGGAAGGATACAGGCTTTTTAGGAAGGACAAGCAGGGGAGACGAGGAGGGGGTGTCATCCTCTATGTCAACGACCAGCTGGAGTGCATGGAGCCTCGCCTGGGAATGGATGAGGAGCCGACCGAGAGCTTATGGGTCAGGATTAAAGGGAGGGCAGGGACTGGTGACATTAGAGTGGGATCTGCTGCAGGCCACCTGACCAGGAACACCGACTGGATGAGGCCCTCTATAGACAGATAGGAGCAGCCTCACGCTCACATGGTCCTCATGGGGGACTTCAACCACCCTGACATCTGTTGACAGGGCGTGGGCAATCTGGGAGGTTCCTAGAATGCGTCGATGGTAACTTCCTTCTCCGAGTGTTAGAGAAGCCAATGAGGAGAGGTGCTATGCTGCACCTTGTTCTCACGAACAAGGAGGGGTTGGTGGGGAATGTGAAGCTCTAGGGCAGCCTTGGCTGAAGTGACCATGAATGGTGGAGTTCAAGATCCTTAGGTCACCAAGGAGGGAGCACAGCAAGCTCACTACCCTAGACTTCAGGAGAGCAGACTTTGGCCACTTTAGGGATCTGCTTGGTAGAGTGCCATGGGACAAAGCCTTGGAGGGAAGAGGGCCCCAAGAAAGCTGGTTAATATTCAAGGATCACCTCCTCCAAGCTCAGAAGCGATGCATTCCAACAAAGAGGAAGTCAGGCAAAAATGCCTGGAGGGCTGCATGGATGAACAAGGAGCTCCTGGACACACTCAAACACAAAAAGGAAGCCTACAGAGGGTGGCAGCAAGGACAGGTAGCCTGGGAGGAATACAGAGAAATTGTCCGAGCAGCCAGGGATCAGGCTAGGAAAGCTGAAGACCTGATAGAATTAAATCTGGCCAGTGGCAACAAGAAAAGCTTCTATAGGTACGTCGGGGATAAAAGGAAGATTAGGGAAAATGTGGGCCCTCTCCCAAATGAAATGGGAGACCTGGTTACCCGGGATACGGAAAAGGCTGAGGTACTCAATGACTTTTTTGCCTCGGTCTTCACGGGCAAGCCTCACTGCCCAAGCTGCAGCAGGCAAAGGCAGAGACTGGGAGAATAAAGACCAGGTTCCACTGTAGGAGAAGATCAGGTTTAATACCATCCAAGGAACTTGAAGGTGCACAAGTCCATGGGACTCGATGAGATCCATCCATGGGTCCCGAAGGAACTGGCGGATGAAGTTGCTAAGCCACTGTCCATCATATTTGAGAAGTCGTGGCAGTCTGGTGAAATTCCCACTGACTGGAAAAGGGGAAACAACCCCCATCTTTAAAAAGGGAAAAAAGGAAGACCCGGGGAGCTACAGGCCAGTCAGTCTCACCTCTGTGCCTGGGAAGATCATGGAACAGATCCTCCTGGAAGCTCTGCTAAGGCACATGGAGACAGCCAGCATGGCTTCACCAAGGGCAAGTCCTGCCTCACCAACCTAGTGGCCTTCTACGATGGCATGACTATATCAGTGGACATGTGAAGGGCTACAGATGTCGTCTATCTGGACCTCTGTAAGGCCTTTGACATGGTCCCCCACAACATCCTTCCCTCTAAACTGTAGAGGTATGGATTTGATGGGTGGGCTGTCCGGTGGGTGAGGAATTGGTTGGATGGTCACATCCAGAGGGTAGTGGTCAACAGCTCAATGTCCAGATGGAGATCGGTGACAATTGGTGTCCCACTGTCACGAGTGAGTGGTTTAGAGGCCGCTCAAAGAATCACTGTTGAAGGTGTTAGCAGAAAGTTATTTTAATAGGAATTTATAAAAGTGACTTAACAAAGTTCGATGGCAAGGTTCACTCTATCACTTACTACATGAATGAAACATACAGAGGAAAGAACATGGGAAGCTGAAAAGTCCTTGAGTAGCGTAAACACTACTTAGTAACAACTAAAACAGCAGTGTGTTATCAAACTTACTGTCATACTAAATTCAAAACACAGCACTATACCAGCTACTAGGAAGGAAATTAACTCTATCCCAGCCAAAACCAGGACATCATGTGAGAATTGAGTTGGAATGATTGATACAGAGGCTGAGGACAAGAAGATTAAGGCACACCCTCCCGCTGAATCACGAGGCTCAGAGAAGACCCAGCTGGATCCAATATTAGTCCCAGATTTGAACAACGGTTTATATCTAATATGAAAAGGGTAAGGAGATCCTCCCGTTGAGTCACAAGATTCAGAGTAGACCTGGCTGGATCCACCCCTAGTCCCAGACTTGGTCAATGGTTTATATCTAATGGGAGAAACATAAGGAATAAGGAAACCCTCCTGTTGAGTCACGAGGTTCAGCGTAGACCCCCTTGTTCTCTAAACTCCTTCTCAGAGATGAGTCTAGGTGCGGCTGGATCTACCCCTAGGCACAGACTTGGTCAATGGTCTATGTCTAGAGGATTGTATGTGTTTAGCAGCAGTCTAAGGTTCATTCACAGTTTTAAGGTGGATGACAAGATTTTAGCAGACTATATTTGCTAGTGGGTACTTGAATCAATTCACACACACACGACCACAGACACAAAAAATAGATAAATATACAAAGGGTACCTGTTAAAAATTCCCCTTGAGTTCAGTGAAATACGTCAAATGTCTTGGCATTTCTCAACGTGCAAAGGGTTGAGCCTCGAGGAGTGTTTCAGTCGAGGAGTGTTGCAGCCCAAGTCTCATGCCAGTCAGTGGCAATCCTCCGAATATTGCAAACTCTCCAGTTCGTGAACTCTGAGAAGCATTCCACTCAGAGAGAGATTCTGGGCACAGCCCGCTGCGGTCCAGGAGAGCTCAAAGTCCCTCACTTGAGACCGCTGTTTATAGGGTCGCAAGAGGATTGACTTCAGTCATCCGTCAAAACTCTCAAGGTTTCAGAAACAATGTTATCGTTCCACTTGAGCTACCACTCAGATAAGGGATTCAGGGGATGACAATTATCCCCGCACTCGTCCTCCACCTGGGCCAGGCAGTGGAAGTTTCTGGTATGATCGGTACATTCCCCAACCTCAGATATGCAAGAGTTCATGATACGGTAAAGGGACGCTTCACGGCCTGACTCGTTACACCAAGGTCAAGGTTTAATGGGAGTTTCTGAGATCGTGGAGTGGCCCAAGATGGGGTGGGGGGGTCCTGCAGGGACCTGCAGGGGTCCATATTGGGACCAGTACTCTTTAATATCTTCATCAATGACATGGACAGTGGGATCAAGTGCACCCTCAGCAGGTTTGCAGATGACACCAAGCTGGTGGTGTGGTCGACACGCCTGAGGGACAGGATGCCATCCAGAGAGACCTGGACAAGCTCGAGAAGTGGGCCCATGTGAACCTCATGAGATTCAACAAGGCCAAGTGCAGGGTCCTGCACCTGGGTCGGGGCAACCCCCGGTATCAGTACAGGCTGGGAGATGAAGGGATTGAGAGCAGCCCTGCCGAGAAGGACTGGGGGGTACTGGTGGATGAACCAGCAATGTGCACTTGCAGTCCAGAACCGTATCCTGGGCTGCATCAAAAGCAGCGTGGCCAGGAAGTCGAGGGAGGCGATTCTGCCCCTCTACTCTGTCCCTGTCGTGCATAAGAAATATGCTGGGGAAAACGGTCTGGGTTACTCCTGCCTCTGGCAAGGGAAAACCCATCCATGGGATTGCTTTTGCTCAAGGACCTGGGTGCACTTGGTGGCTGATGCGAAAGGATGGGGAAGTCCGATGTGTACCTCAAGGGGATTTGATTTTGGGTGAAAATAGCCAATGAACTGAATTGTATATAATACTGTATGTCATCACTTCTATGGTTGCTATATGCCATATCAATGGTATTGCAGTAAGAATCACCCAGATTAATGAAGAATGAACTTTGATGAAACCGAGCAAAGTGCAATGATGATAGAACCGGATGAGCGCAGCGATAATGGAACCAGAACTGGCCTCAGCATGCAACAATCCAACACCACACACCATCTCTCCTGCCCTGAAAGACTGTTATGACAGACGGAGCCCAAAGTCATGGACTAAATGAACTCAAAAGACTTTTTAGAGTGATGGCCCATGGACTAAGGGAATGATAACTCTGTGTGTGTATATTGGTGATGATTAATTGGAATGTATTGGAAAATGTGAGACCTAGGTATGACGTAGATGGTATAGAATAAGGGGTGGATACTGTCCTGGTTCTGGCTGGGACAGAGTTAACTTTCTTCCCAGTAGCTTGGGGGGGGTGCTGTGTTTTGGATTTGGTATGAAAGGAACGTTGATGGCCCGTTGATGCTTTGGTTGTTGCTCGGTGGTCCTTGCACCAGGGAATTTTTGGCCTCCCATGCTCTGCCAGGTGCATGGGAAGCTACAGGGGGAGCATAGCCGGGGCGGTTGACCCAGCTGGCCAACAGTGTATTCTATACCATGTGGCGTCATGCTTACTATAAAAACTAGGGGCAGGGGACGGCTCTCGCAGCTTGGGATGGGCTGGGCATTGGTTGGCAGGTGGTAAGCAGTTGCATTGTACATCGCCTGCTTTGTATATTCTATTATTGTTGTTGTCATTGTTATTATTACTGTTCTAATTTGTTTTATTTCAGTTATTAAACTGTTTTTTTCTCAACCCGTGAGTTTTCCTACTTGTGCCCTCCCAATTTTCTCCCGCATCCTACTGGAGGGGGGGGTGAGCGAGCAGCTGCATGGTGTTTAGTTGCTTGCTAGGGCGAAACCACGACAGGTTTCTTGTCCATGACCATACCTACATGCATGATTAGCACATTCTCTTTCTGTGGCCCTAATGTTATTAATCACTTTTTTCTGTTACTTAGCCCCATGGATCGTTCTCTCTTGCACAGACACCAGTCTCTTTGAGTTAGTGGCCTTCATAATTGCAGCCATTGTCATCCTTGGCTCATGCATAGTAACCCTGATCGCCTATATTTACATCATCTCTACCATACTGAGAATCCCATCATCTATAGACCAACAAAGGGCCTTTTCCACTTGCTCTTCCCATCTCACTGTTGTGATTATTTGGTATGGTTCCACCATTTTTCTCCACATCAGACATTCCTTAAAAGACAAAGTAGATTTGACTAAAACTGTCCATGTACTTAACACTATTGTCACACCTTTGCTGAATCCTTTCATTCATTCTCTGAGGAGCAAAGAGGTGAAAAAAGCTTTGAAAATAACAGTGCAGTTCAAGTCCTGGGCTTGAACTGGGATTGTCACTCAAAAGATGATACTACATTTCAGGGATTTTTTTACTACTTTAAATACTGAGTTTATCTTGGAGAGATGAGTGAGGTGGGAGCACATATTACAGAAAATTATGTGGACAAAGTGTGGACCTGGGAGTCATGGATTTCATCGCCAGCTGTATCATAGACTTTCTTGCCTTGCACCTCTGCTTCCAGCATTTGTAAAATCTGGACATCACACAAACCACTGTTGTCTGGTTCTCTCAGAATTAGATGTTAAATTGTATGGATAAGCCCTTGGAATTATTACTTGTTCCACCCAATTTCAGAAGCCTGTATGAGGAATTTCACCATCTGAGTCTTCTTTAATAGCCATAAGTAAATGACAGGCACCTCCAAAAACCCATTTGAGACTTAAGAGTTCATTCATCTTAGAGGTGGACCCTTGGAAAGGACTCACCTAACCAAGATGCTTATTTTGATGTGTCTGCTTTGATGTTTCTACAAAGACTACATGGGGGCCTTCATGTCCACTTTTATTCCAGATATGGGGATTGGTTCTACCTGGGCATAGAATATTGTCGCGAATGAGTGGTTTAGAGGCCGCTTAAGGAATCATCATCAAAGATATTAGCAGAAAGTGATTTTAATAGAGATTTATAAAGGTGCAACCTAACAGAATTCGATGGCAAGGTTGACTCTATTACTTATTACACGGATAAAACATATAAAGGAAAATCATCTAAGGGTTTATATTTCAGGGACTATATGTGTTTGGCAGCAGTCTAGGTTTCATTCACAATTTAGCAACGCTTAATTATCAACTAATCATTTACAAACTTTAATAACGCTTAATCATTAACGAAATCAATATTTGCAAAGTGAGTTAGTAAGTCTACTACAATCACAACTTAATTATAGATTATGCTTACTATCAGTTCACACACACAGAGAAACATATATATATATATATATAAAAAATATATACAGAAGGTATACCTGTTAAAAATTCCCCTTGATTTCAGTGAAGAAATATTCACGTCGAATGTCTAGGCATTCCCTCTCAATGGGCGAAGGGTTGAGCTTCGAAGGGGACTCACCCAGGACCCAGCGGTCCTCCGAATATCGCAGGCCCGAAAGGTCGCAAGCTCTGAGAGGCTCCCACTCCGAGGGAGATGCTGGGTGCAGCCGCTGCAGTCCAGGAGAGCTCAAAGGGCCTCACTTAGGACCACCGTTTATAGGTTGGCAAGCTGGTTGGTTTTAGTCATCTGTAAATTTCCATCCTGGGCGCAGTCCCAGGTGGTAATTACTAAAAAATTCTCCAGGTTTCGGTGTTGTTCTACTGGACACCTGAGCCAGACAGTAGGAGTATGTTCCTATCCTCAGCCATGCAGAGTTTCTGATACAGTCAAGGAGTGCTCAACTGCCAGACTCAATACACCAGCAACGAGGTTTCATGGAAATTTCTGAGATCAACAAGCGGCCCAGATCAACAAGCGGCCCAGGGAAGAAATGGGGGGGTATGAATGCACCACCACAAATATATAGCCTTCATTTAAAATTCCTTGGGCTTCTAAGGATATACCCATGTTATGTAAATAAACAGTGCCAGGGAGTAGCCCTGGGCACAGAAACATGATCTTCTATGTTGCAGAATCATTAGAAAGATCCCTGACATAGCATTGGGTTATGCCACCTGCTATTATTGCAAACATCCTGTGTTATTTTCGAGGAGTTTTTATCAGCCAGAAACTATTTCTGTGGATGGCTTGCATGTGTCTTCTATGACTTGCTTCCTCTGTCTCTCTCTCTCTCTTTCTTCTCCTCTCTCACTTCTTTTCCTTCGTTTGGTTGGTTGGTTGGTTTCCCCATGTCTGTTCTGATATCTGCAATGACAGCCTCTTACCTGCAAAATTTTAAGTGTTTTTAAAGGAGACATTAAAAACCCTGCCTTCTTCTGTGCTCATTAAAAGGATCTCTTCTTCGTGCTATATAACATGGTTAGTAAAACACACTTGTCTGAACAAGCTGGGACCCCCACCATCACATTTGAGTCATTGAAGGTGGATCTTATAGACAAAGAAGTCAGAGAAGAGGACTAAGAAATCTCCATCTGCCTAAGGATGGAATAAATCACCCATAGTATTATGTTGACAGCCAGCTGAGACTTCATTTTCTCCATTTTATATGGCTTACCTAGGTGACATCATTCCTGTACCCATACGCTGATAGATACACCCAAATGAATCTCAGGGGATCCTCCACATAGCACATCCATGGGAGG
Organism: Calonectris borealis; assembly: GCF_964195595.1. Taxonomy (NCBI): domain Eukaryota; kingdom Metazoa; phylum Chordata; class Aves; order Procellariiformes; family Procellariidae; genus Calonectris; species Calonectris borealis. Next base: position 1,612,763 of record NC_134333.1, read on the forward strand.
AGTGGTCAGACGTAAAGAGTTGTTTTCCAAGGTTGTATCCAATTCTGAAAAAGAGTGTGAGCTCAAATATTAGCATGAAAATATAAAACACTGCTGTCAGTGCCAAAGTTCTTGCTTACTTTTTTTCCTGTTACAGTAATGTAATTTTATGTTGTGGAAATGCCTAAAGATCAGAGTACTCCCCTTTGGTCAGCCTTTTGCTCTGGTCAGCCCCCTGCAAGGAGAAAAGAGAAATGAAATTTCTTTCCCAAGCAGCTGAGTAGAAAACCAAAGGCAGGGGATGATGATGCATGGAACAACCCAAGGACATCAAAACTGCACCCAGGACGTCTTGAGAACATCTAAGCTCCATTCTACTGAAGCAGACATGGAGGCAGAAACAACTTCTTGGAAGAACTTGATAAAAATGAAGGGTCCTCTTTGTGGACTTTAGGACATGGGCATGACTGTGATTGAAATGGAGACTGGGACCGCTACGACATAGGTCAGGTAGGGACTGAATGCCCAGGCCTGTGCTTAAATGAGACTCCTGCATCCATGTTCAAAGGGTGTGGGTGGAGGCCCCAGGTGAGGCTCGTCAGGGACATAAGGGCCTATTAGCGCGCTCAGGGTCCTGACAGTTTGCTAACATGCACAAGAAAATGATCTTTGCATTGGAAAGCAGTTCAGTGGGGCATGAACTTCCAGCTTCCACCATTCAAAACATTTGCTCACAGAAATCTGGGAGGAATCCATCACTCACCTCCACGTACCTCTCTGTAAATGAAATGATAGGCACTATGACAGGAACTTTCTGTGTGGTGACGTGTCATCTGCTCTGAAGGTTAGGCATCTCTCTCTGAGGTACATACAGTACTGATTTTAATTCCCTATAGCAGTCTAAAGAGTTGATTGACATGTCTGTGTTGTCTGTCTTGGATTTCACCCCACCTTGTTTCAAATGGATCCAATGTGACTACTTCCAACTGATGAAGTCAAAGAGATGTATGTAGTCAGGGCAGAGAAACAGGCATCGTCATAGTCTTTATACACTAGGTGAGGTGAATTTCACCTAATCCACCCCCATGCATCACCTTTATCCCCCCGCCCCACCCCTCAGGGTACTGGGAACTCTGCTACGAAGTCATTCACACGCACTCACTGCTTTGAGGCTCTGGAGTTCAAAATATCACCAGAGCCTACAAATCACCTTGCTACCAGATCTTTCAGGGCCTGTTTGATTGTTCATTGTGAAGGGTGTAGATGTAAGGGTTACATAGCTGAGTAATCACACAGCAGAGGAAAGACACAACTTTGTCAAAATCCCTCCCACCCCGCTGGCTTGGTCGGATGTACCTGAAGATGGAGCTGCTGTACAGAACAGCAACCACAATGAGATGAGCAGAGCATGTGGAAAAGGCCTTTTTCCTGCTTGCTGAATACTGGATGTGTGTGACAGTGTGGACGATGTAGGCATAGGAAAAGGCAGTTACTGATAAGGTGCCAGGTAATATTAGAACACTTGTCACCAGCATTACTTTCTCAATGAGGCCGGTGTCTGTGCAGGAGAGCTGGAGCAGTGGCGCTATGTCACAGTGGAAGTGGTTGGTGACGTTGGGCCTGCAGAATGGCAAATGGAGTATAATTGTGAGTGGGTAGAACACCAAGAAGAAACTCACCACCCAGCAGCCCAGCACCAGCTGGAGACAAAACTTATTGTTCATGAAGGTAGCATAATGCAAAGGGCGGCAGATGGCCACATAGCGGTCAAAGGACATGAGAGCTACATGGAAGAAAGTGCAGATACCCAGGATGAAGAAGAGGGCTAACTGAAGAAAACATCCAGAGAGGGAAATTGTTTTTGCTTCTGTGAGGAGGCTGTAGAGTGTCCTCGGCATGAAGGTAGAAGTGAAGCAGATTTCCACGAGGGAGAAATTGCTGAGGAAGAAATACATGGGGATGTGGAGGTCTTGGTCCACCAGTGTGGTGGTGATGACAGCGATGTTTCCAAGGAGGATGAGGAGGAAGACGACAAAGAGAATGGCAAATAGGATGATCTCCAAAAAGCGATTGCTAGTGAGTCCCAAGAGAATGAACTCCACTGTTGTCTGATTCATCTCTGAAAGCTGAAAGATAGTTAAAAAGAAGATGTTAAAGATGTTCCAAGAAGCAGAAATGAAAGCCTAATCAGGTGGTATATGTGGCGGTCCTAACTGGAAGACTATTGTAATCCAAAGAGTGAGTGATCTACATAACAGTTGACCTGAGTAGCACCTGCCTGTGTTGCACATATCACTTGGCCACAGGACAAACTTAGCTGGCAAATACTAAGGAAGCAGCCTTCAGGCAGCTCCCGCTTGGCACCTGTGATGATGCCACCAGCATGTTCTTGTCCTCCTCTTAAAGTGAAGCAGCATGTTCTCATGTGGACATCCTTTTGCTGGACAGTAGAAATCATGAATAGCATTTTTTAATTATTAAGAAAATCTGGTAAGAGCTCCAAATACCAAAATGTTTGGGAATTACTCCACAGACAGGATCAGTGTCTGTGCCTTGGCTAGAAATCCATCCAGTGTTTTAAAACTGCGGGTTCCCAGCATCTGAAGAGACATAAGATTATCTATACTAATCTCCTTCCCTTTTCATATTACCTCCAAAAAATGGTATTTTAATTAATACCTTACAGAATCTGAGTACCTGTCTTACTAGTATCCATTACTGTCGTGGTTTAACCCCAGCCAGCAGCTAAACCCCACGCAGCCACTCGCTCATCCCCCCGCTCCGGTAGGATGGGGGAGAGAATAGGGAGGGCACAAGTAGGAAAACTCACGGGTTGAGATAAAAACAATTTAATAAGGGAAAAAAACCAAAGTAGAACAGTAAAAATAACAATGATAACAACAACAATAACAGAATATACAAAGGAGGTGATGCACAATACAACTGCTCGCCGACCGCTGACCATGTGTCACGAATGGAGGGGGGAGGGCCCCCCCATTTTTATACTGAACATGACATCACATGGCATAGAATATCCCATTGGCCAGCTGGGTCAACCGCTCCAGCTATGCTCCCCCCACCAGCTTCCCCTACACTTGTCAGGGCATGGGAGGCCAAAAAGAGAAACAAGAAGGCTGCGGTGCAGGCACCACCCAGCAACAACCAAAGCATCAATGGGCTATCAGCATTCCTCTCATATCAAACCCAAAACACAGCACCCCCCACAAGCTGCTGAGAAGAAAGTTAACTCTGTCCCAGCCGGAACCAATTACAAACCCCAGAGCCCATGCGTTATAGTACCTTTGAGGGCAGATTCCAAATGAGACAGCATACCCTTTTCCATAGAAATCTTGAATGCGATTCATCTCACCTGACGGCAGGTTGCTATTTGTCTAAGTACCAGTGTATTCGTCAGTACTTGCTGCGTTGTCAAAGGCAGAGATTCAATACCTCCAGAGAGACTTTCTGCTGATCTCAAGCTGAGTGTCTGAAGTACTGGTATGTGTTCACTCTTGAGATACTGACCCTAGGAGATGAGATTTAGATCCTCCCCTGTCTTCTTTGTGGTACCACAAGTCAGGGTCCGCAAGCATACCTTAACATACTGTTTTCCAGGATGGCTTCCTGACTTAGCAGACAAACACAAGTTTTAGTGCTCTACTTTTTAATCACATTTTCCTATATTTATGGTAACATAACAACAATAACTTCCCAAATTCCTGTAGGTTACCAGTCTGCATCAGTTTCCAGGTGGCAGTGAGGTAGCAAGGTCTCTTCATCACATTTTAGAAACATCACGAAAAACAGAATAACTCTTGTCCACAAACAAAGCAAATTATGGTATTCCCTGATAAAATATTACCAAATTATTTTATTTAAATTTTTTCTTCATTAATTCCCCTTAATAAATATTCCTACGGGGGAAAAAAAAAAAAAAAAAAAAGGCAAAAAAAAAAAGCAGCAGTGATCTATTGAGGAAATAGCAAGGATTTCATAAGCAGTCTGCCAATCATCCCAGTTCAATATTATCTCAAGCCTTCAAACTCCCACTAGCATGCTCACGACCACTAATGCACAATCACTATGTTGTCCGAAAAGCGGATTCGTGCCCGGCGTGCAAGTAACCAATTCCACACGCTCAGGAGAGATGATAGTGTTTTATTCAGGCCTGGGTGCTCCGTGGACTTGCCACAAATCAAGCACACCTGGTCTAGTCACCTTTCTGTTTATATCCATGTTTCTCATACATATTTTAAATTTCTCTTTTACATATTCATTACATTTCCGAGAACTAATTATAATATTACATCATCTTAAACACATGCGCACTAAAGCTTTTAGGGTCTCCTTGGGGGTCTCGGGTGGTCTCGGGTGGTCGTCAGGGTAGTGAACTCTTCATGAACTTATTTCCTCTTTACCTTATAGGGTCACAATTTGTCCCTGAGCCATGCTTGGACCACGTTTGTTTATAGTTTCCATAGCTAAAATTAATTATCACTACCTCTAAAACACACAGTTTATAATTAATTACTACTCCACACAATTACAAACACACACCTGTTAGTTATCTAACTTCTAAGCAACAAATCTTCATTGTTTAAAATTACAGAAGCAAGCAATATAGAATCCACAATAAACTAAACTATCTATCACCATAGTGTTCTTAAATTAAAACATATACATCTTGATCTCCTCCAATCAAACACCCACTCAATAGCTTCATCATTCTGGTTTCTTATTAACTGGTCTTTTAACCCAGTTCTGGGTGAGGGCTATACACAGGATGATAACACTTCAAAGATTAATGTTGATTAAGATTAACATTAACAACTATACGTGCCTTCTGAACCTTTTTAGGGCTTTATTTTAGCATGAGATGAACCCTGCGCTGGAAGTTCACTCCATTAACTAGAAAGGTCACCTGCCCATTGATGATGTCTCTCTTGTCTTCAGTCATCCCAAACAGAGCAACACCAATAACTGAAGCACAGCCATCGATCCTGCAAATTATGTTGTGTCCCACATTACCTGCTTCTGACGTGGAATACATCAGTTGGGCCTTCTTTCTCTAGCTCCACATTTTATACTTCCAGTTAGTCCTACATTTCATGTCTGTCTTCCAGCTTAGGGAATAATTAGGCACTGAACTTTGCTGAGGACACTGCTGGGACACATCGCTTTCAGGGGCAGGTTTCGGGGAGAGCTGGTTCGTAGAATCATGGAATAAGAGTAAGAGAACACTTGAGGTTGGAGGGGACCTCTGGTGGTCATCTTAGTCCAGCTCCTCTGATCAAGCAGGTCACCTAGAACATGTTGCCCAGGACCATGTCCAGTTGGTTTTGAATATCTCCAAGGAGAGAGACTCTACAGCCCCTCTTGGAAACCTGTTCCAGCACTCAAGTCACCCTCAGAAGAAAAAAGGTTCTTTTGTTCAGACAGAATCTCCTGTGTTTCTCTTTGTGCCCATTGTCTCTGGTCCTGTCACTAGGCACCGCTGAGAAAAGCCCGGCTCTATCCCCTTTGCACCCTCTCTTCAGGTATTTATGTACATTGATGAGATCACCTCTGAGCCTAGATGTCACAATAATACAGCACAGCTCTACTCTGAGCAGCAGGGGATGCAAACCTATCTGCCACATTTCCCTGATGGGCAGCTACTGCCTTTATTTCATTCAGTTGGAAAAAAATCTGATTTCTTACAAGGAAAAGCCATATGCAGAATAAACCAGGGCTTTTTCCTTTTCCCCTACAAACTGGTAATTTATTCCCAAAATAGAATTTCACAGAACTGTCGAGACCAGAACTTTCTGCACATTTCCATTGCCTTTGGTGAATACTCTGCAGGGATTCTGTAATTTTTTTCCCTTCACAGTTAGTTCCTTAGTGTCAGTGAAGAATTGCATTCTAAATACTTATAAACATATTCCTATTTTCTGCTTGCAAATGGCTGTTTTTTCTACAGGACCAAAAAGGAAAGCTGCTTTTGGTGTGAAATCCTGGTTTGTAACAAGCCACAGCTAATACTGTATACAGACTTCTTTGTTTTCATTTTCCGTAAAACCAGAATATTTTTGCACAAGTATGGGGGGAGAGAAAAGAAGGCAATCTGCTTTCAATTCAAACCCAGCCTTTCTCTTTTGCCTCAGTAATCTCCCTAGCATGAGACTAAGATCGAGCTGTGGTGAAAATCTGAAAGACAGAAATGCTGTAAGACAGCTATTGAAACGAAGACGTTCCTGACAAACTCTCTAAGACTCAATTTGGAGTTTTAGAAAGCAGGTATTCTTTATTGCAGCGCTGGACGCACGGGGGATCGCTCCACCTAGTGTGCGTGCCAAATCACTTAGCCATAGACGTTATATACAGTTGGAGTATACATATTCATTGCATTTCCCGGAATTCATTAACGTATGCAAAAGTCTCAGTCTTCACGCATGCTTAGTTTTAGCTCCTGGCTTAATTAGCACAATTCTCACTAGCGCCACCCTCTTATCTATTCTTCTCAAGATACAAGGTTGGCCTCCTTATCTAGAATACTAAGTTTCAAGGCCTTTTTATCTACTATGTGTCAGGTCGGCCTATTCACAATGTGTTCCTAACCATCTGCATCATTTCAACCAAAGAACTGTAAATCTCTTCATTGTTCCTTCATATTTGACGTTAATCCCTATCACTATCAACAGTGCAGCATAGACTGTCTTCCCTCAGACCTGTCCCAACATGTGGGTAGTGTCTCTGAAGCTGTCTGCATTAAGATACATCACAAGTGGTAAGCAAACATTTACAGGTCATTTTCTCTTTCCTAGTGATACTCTTTCCTCTGTATATACACTGTCATTGGCAATGTGTGGAATTAGTCTTCTTTTCAGTATTTTTGTCAGAAAGAGTAAAGACCTCCAGCAACCTGCTCTTTCTGGGATCCAACTTCACAAAAGCTCCTAGATGTCATTGTCAAGTTACAAGATAATACAGCGTAGCTCAACTCAGAAGAGCAGGGGATGCAAACCTACCTCCAACAGAAGACTCCAGCAACCTTCCCTTACAGGATTCCTGATGCCTGTGTTAGGGCAAGTGCTGGGATTCAAGAAGAAAGCAAAATCTCAAACCACCTTGAGCTTCTGGTCATTCAAAATAGAATAGTAATAATTAGCAGATTTGAGATTCTGTCACCGCGGGGCTCATTAAAAAGTTCTGGGAGTTCTTGGAGTGCTTTGCTTCATTTGTGTGGATCAGGACTACGTGCAGATGCAGGAACCTCATGATAACTGGAGCAGAACTAAGTTGGGGATTTTCTGTGTAGGAAAAAGAAAGACTGCTTATATTGTAAGCAGAGCACGAGCACAGCCCCATGACTTGAGGCAGGTAATATTTAGTCAAGTCTTAACTAGTTAGCTCAGCTCACTCTGTAGTCAACGGAGAGAAGCAGACAACCCTGGTGGGCAGTTCACCCGAGATGAACCTACCTTTGTGAGGTTTTGGTCCCACTTCACGAGCACCTCAAGGGATGCTGCTCTCTAAGGTATCCCAGATGACTGCACTGGGCTGGCAGACATGGCATAGGGCCATCCAGAGACACACGATCAGCTTGGGCCACGGTTGGTGGCCAGGTGTGTGTCCCACAACACAAGTAAGGCAGTAGCTGCCTAGGCTGAGGATACTAAATTGTATTTTTAAGCTCATCCCTTGGTACTGCACTTCAGCCGGAGGAGATCTCATCAAGGGAGTAGCAGGCAGGAGTCCTCTCTTGTTGAAGCAATGGTCTAAGGGAGGGTCAGAAGTGGAAGATCCCCAAAGGCCTTATATCTCCAGCCTGATTTAAAGGCATTATGCTGACAAGCTCAGATGTAGACAAATGTTCTGTAGATGTGTGAAAACAGAGGAGAGGATTTCCTCCCAGGTGACTGGCTTAGGCAAAACATGTTCCTGCAGATAAACAAGTGAGTGACATTCAGCGCTGGGGTTCAGAACCAGCAGCGTTCTTCCAGGGCTAGGTGCAAGGGCCATAGCTGACCTGGGGTGTTTGGAGGAGGAATGTGTTCCTTTAAAACAAATGAGTTGCACAGGTGCTCCCCATGATGTGGGGTCCCACAATACCCTCTCTTCTTTGGTATAGAGTCTGGAATTCAGGGAAGTGCTTACATCATTGATCTCTGAGAGGGTCTTGCCCCTGGGCTGTCTCTGATGGTTGTTCAGAGGTCTACAGGTGGTAGTCAGAGGTACACAGGTGTCTCCACTGCCCTGACCCAGTGACCAGAACGAAGCTGGGAGTTCTTACAGGCTATTTATTAGCAGAGTTTCTCAAACTGTGGCCACAACCCCTGGGAATGAACACCATGACCAGGATAACAAAATGTGAGAGAAATCAGCCTGAAGCCAGCAGTGGTCAACCATGCTGAGGGAGGAAGAGTGAAAGAGGCTGGAACACACTTCCCTTCAGAGATGAAGGGTCATAGGACCCATGGTCCTGTTCCAGCCACCGGTACTGAGGTCCTCACTCCCCTCACTCATGCTGGTCCCTCCTGTAAGGGTATGTGGAAGGACAATGTCTTCTCCTTTAAGGGTATCTGGTCAAGGACCTACTCAAGGCAAAAAAAAGGATAGTAACAATAATAGGAGGAAGCCATAAACAAGAACATGCAGGGACACAAACCTGACCGACAAATGATAAGGGAGACAGTGATTCAAACCAAACCTGGTCAGTCACACTAGGGCACATGAGGACATGTGTTATTCAAGTCCTGTATGTAGGTGCTGTAAAAGGCAGCACCTTGTTTGATGGCAGCACCTTGTCTGCCAATGTCCTTTCACGTCTGTGCATGTGAGTGTCTGGGATACGTGCTCAGCTTTGAACCTGCAGATGAAAAAGTGGCAGCTGCATCCCTCATCCTGGGCAGAGACCCCTGGAATGGGGGCACTGGCCTGGGCTCCAGCAGCCAGGCAGGAGGGTTCTGGGAGGGGGATGCTGGAGATGGCAGCCACTCCTGACATACTTTAACAGTTTCGTAATACGCATGATCTGGTTGAGCTGTCAGTATTCCTGAGAGTACACATATATAATCCTTATGCAATGGGGGGCTGATTCTTTGTTAATGTGCACGCAGTCATAAAATTGTAACCGGACTTCTAGAGACTTCTGTAACCACACTTATTATGCGGGCATCAAAACAGGACTTGTGCTAGCAAATCCTTGGCTAAATGGGATGAACTGGGTTGCAAAGATCTTAACAGAACATTAGAAAGGTAATAAGAGGTGAAAACAGCTCCAATAACAGGCCTAGTGACTAGGATTTGTAGGTTGGAGGATGAAAAGAGATGCTTATCAAAGTATGCACAAGACCTCCTGTAGGTAATGGATCACTCCCAGCTATCGAATCAATAATGAGATTGGCTATAAAGCAATGGTTCACTGGAAATGAAGGAGTATGAGAAGGGAAATGCCGACCTTAATTAGGAAAACAGCAATCTCTTACAATTCTAAGACATTTGTGAAATGAATGTGTAATGTGGACTAATGTTAGTATAGTGAGAGACTAATTTGTGCCAGAGCTTAGCACCAGTGACTAAAGTAAATGAAGCCTTAGGCCATATGAATTGTACTTTAACTTAAGTTTTTATCTGTGGAAATGTAACAGGTGGCAAGGAAGTGTAAGTAAGAATTTAAGTACAGGATATTCTGTAACAGAAGATAAGGAAATGTCTCAAGAAACAGACAAAAAGGCTGCCTGGAGGCTGCAAGAGCAAATCAGAAGAAGAGAAGACCCCAGATTCCACGAATGGGACTGGATGAGCAGAAGTGCTATCAGGAAACCAAGTGACCTACAGAGACTATAAAATCCAGTAACAATCAACAGACGGGGTCCCTCTTCGGAGGCACCCAGCTCTAGCTGTAACTACTATTGGATATTAAACACAGCAGAAGAAGGAACTCTGATTGTTTTATTAAAGCAGAACCTAGGGATAAGCCCTGTTGAGGTGGCATCCGCTTAATTCCTACCATGGTCTAGGTGGTGGCTGTATAATTCCTACAAACAGTTACAAATGGTGCAGAACTACCACTGGTTCCAAAAACTAAGAATTAAGCCTAGCTGCCTTTGATACTGCGATGCGACTCAGCAGTTGGCACAGAGCGTTAGCGATTCATATAGGCAAGTCCAGTTGTTTGGCTTTGATAGCTGCATCTCTCCAGGCACCAGGTCATGGGATGTCTGTGTCCAAGTGGATCCCGCAGTTTTGGTCTCGTTCCGGGCAGAACTGAGTGATCTGCATCGGTGACCTGCCTCGGGGACCCATGCTGGAGCAGTCTGTTCCTGAAGGACTGCACCCCATGGAAAGGACCCATGCTGGAGCAGTTCGTGAAGAACTGTAGCCCATGGGAAGGACTCATGTGGGGGCAGTTTATGGAGGACTGTCTTCCGTGGGAGGGACCCCATGCTGGAGCAGAGGAAGAGGGTGAGGAGTCCTCCCGTGAGGAGGAAGAAGCAGCAGAAACAACATGTGTTGAACTGACCACAAGCCCCATTCCCCATCCTCCCGTGCCGCTCAGGGGGAAGGAGGTAGAGAAAATCAGGAGTGACACTGAGCCCTGGAAGAAGGGAGGGGTGGGGGGAAGGTG